>NW_027277532.1:0-27287 GCF_030028105.1 Mobula birostris
GAAACTCCTGCACTGAAACTCATGCCGTGAATCTCATATCCTGAAACTCACGCCCTGAATCACATGCCCTGAAACTCCTGCACTGAAACTCATGCCCTGAAACTCATGCCCTGAATCTCCTGTCCTGAAACTCATGACCTGAAACTCATGCCCTGAATCTCATGCCCTGAAAC
This sequence comes from Mobula birostris, assembly GCF_030028105.1. Taxonomy (NCBI): domain Eukaryota; kingdom Metazoa; phylum Chordata; class Chondrichthyes; order Myliobatiformes; family Myliobatidae; genus Mobula; species Mobula birostris. Next base: position 174 of record NW_027277532.1, read on the forward strand.
TCCTGCACTGAAACACCTGCCCTGAATCTCCACCCATCTCTTGCCCTGAATCTCATGCCCTGAAACTCATGCCCTGAACCTCATGCCCTGAAATTCAAGCCCTGAATCTCATGCCCTGAAACTCATGCCCTAAATCACATACCCTGAAAGTCCTGCCTGAAACTCATGCACTGAAACTCATGCCCTGAATCACATGCCCTAAAACTCCTGCCCTGAAACACATGCCCTGAAACTCATGCCCTGGAACTCATGCCCTGAATCTCCTGTCCTAAAACTCATGCCCTGAATCTCATGCCCTGAATCTCATGCCCTGAAACTCCTGCACTGAAACACCTGCCCTGAATCTCCTGCCCTGAAAATCATGCCCTGAATCTCTTGCCCTGAATCTCATGCTCTGAAACTCGTGCACTGAATCTCATGCCCTCAAGTTCCTGCACTGAAACTCATGCCCTGAATCTCATGCCCTGAAACTCATGCCCTGAACCTCATGCCCTGAAACTCAAGCCCTGAATCTCATGCCCTGAAACTCATGCCCTAAATCACAGTACCCTGAAAGTCCTGCCCTGAAACTCATGCACTGAAACTCATGCCCTGAATCACATGCCCTAATACTCCTGCCCTGAATCATCTGCTTAGAAACTCATGCCCTGAATTACATGCCCTGAAATACCTGCCCTGAATCTCATGCCCTGAAACTCATGCCCTGAATCTCATGCCCTTAAACTCCTGCCCTCAAACTCATGCACTGAAACTCATGCCCTGAATCTCATGCCTTGAAACTGCTGCACTCAAACTCATGCACTGAAACTCATGCCCTGAATCTCATGTCCTGAAACTCTTGCACTGAAACTCATGCCATGAAACTCATATCCTGAAACTCACGCCCTGATTCACATGCCCTGAAACTCCTGCCCTGAAACTCATGCCCTGAAACTCATGCTCTGAATCTCATGCCCTGAATCTCATGCCCTGACTCACCAGCACTGAAAACACTTGCCCTGAATCTCCTGCCCTGAAAATCATGCCCTGAATCTCATGCCCTGAATCTCATGCTCTGAAACTCGTGCACTGAATCTCATGCCTTAAGTTCCTGCACTGAAACTCATGCCCTGAATCTCATGCCCTGAAACTCATGCCCTGAACCTCATGCCCTGAAACTCAAGCCCTGAATCTAATGCCCTGAAACTCATGCACTAAATCACATACCCTGAAACTCCTGACCTGAAACTCATGCACTGAAACTCATGCCCCGAATCTCCTGCCCTGAAACTCCTGCCCTGAATCTCCTGCCCTGAAACTCCTGCCCTGAAACTCATCGCTATGAAACTCCTGCACTGAAACTCCTGCACTGAATCTCCTGCCCTGAAACTCATGCCCTGAATCTCATGCCCTGAATCTCATGCTCTGAAACTCCTGCTGTGAAACTCCTGTCCTGAATCTCCTGCCTTGAAGCTCATGTCCTGAATCTCATGTCCTGAAACTCATGCCCTGAATCTCATGCCCTGAAACTCCTGCCCTGAATCACCTACCCTGAAACTCATGCCCTGAATCTCATGTCCTGAAAACTCTTGCACTGAAACTCATGCCATGAATCTCATATCCTGAAACTCACGCCTGATTCACATGCCCTGAAACTCCTGCCCTGAAACTCATCCCCTGAAACCTCATGCCCTGAAAGATCATGCGCTGAATCTCATGCCCTGAATCTCATGCCCTGACTCACCAGCACTGAAACACTTGCCCTGAATCTCCTGCCCTGAAAATCATGCCCTGAATCTCATGCCCTGAATCTCATGCTCTGAAACTCGTGCACTGAATCTCATGCCCTTAAGTTCCTGCACTGAAACTCATGCCCTGAATCTCATGCCCTGATACTCATGCCCTGAACCTCATGCCCTGAAACTCAAGCCCTGAATCTCATGCCCTGAAACTCATGCCCTAAATCACATACCCTGAAACTCCTGACCTGAAACTCATGCACTGAAACTCATACCCCGAATCTCCTGCACTGAAACTCCTGCCCTGAATCTCCTGCCCTGAATCTCCTGCCTGAAACTCATGCTATGAAACTCCTGCACTGAAACTCCTGCCCTGAATCTCCTGCCCTGAAACTCATGCCCTGAATCTCATGCCCTGAATCACATGCTCTGAAACTCCTGCTGTGAAACTCCTGTCCTGAATCTCCTGCCTTGAATCTCATGTCCTGAAACTCATGCCCTGAATCTCATGCCCTGAAACTCCTGCCCTGAATCACCTACCCTGAAACTCATGCCCTGAATCTCATGCCCTGAAACTCCTGCACTGAAACTCATGCCATAAATCTCATATCCTGAAACTCACGCCCTGAATCACATGCCCTGAAACTCCTGCACTGAAACTCAAGCCCTGAAACTCATGCCCTGAATCTCATATCCTGAAACTCACGCCCTGAATCTCATGCCCTGAAACTCCTGCACTGAAACACCTGCCCTGAATCTCCTGCCCTGAAAATCATGCCCTGAATCTCTTGCCCTGAATCTCATGCTCTGAAACTCGTGCACTGAATCTCATGCCCTCAAATTCCTGCACTGAAACTAATGCCCTGAATCTCATGCCCTGAAACTCATGCCCTGAACCTCATGCCCTGAAACTCAAGCCCTGAATCTCATGCCCTGAAACTCATGCCCTAAATCCACATACCCTGAAACTCCTGCCCTGAAACTCATGCACTGAAACCCATGCCCTGAATCACATGCCCTAATACTCCTGCCCTGAATCATCTGCTTAGAAACTCATGCTCTGAATCTCATGCCCTGAATCTCATGCCCTGAATCTCCTGCACTGAAACACTTGCGCTGAATCTCCTGCCCTGAAAATCATGCCCTGAATCTCATGCCCTGAATCTCATGCTCTGAAACTCGTGCACTGAATCTCATGCCCTCAAGTTCCTGCACTGAAACTCATCGCCCTGAATCTCATGCCCTGAAACTCATGCCCCTAAATCACATACCCTGAAACTCCTGACCCTGAAACTCATGCACTGAAACTCATGCCCTAAATCACATACCCTGAAACTCCTGACCTGAAACTCATGCACTGAAACTCATACCCCGAATCTCCTGCACTGAAACTCCTGCCCTGAATCTCCTGCCCTGAATCTCCTGCCCTGAAACTCATGCTATGAAACTCCTGCACTGAAACTCCTGCACTGAATCTCCTGCCCTGAAACTCATGCCCTGAATCTCATGCCCTGAATCACATGCTCTGAAACTCCTGCTGTGAAACTCCTGTCCTGAATCTCCTGCCTTGAATCTCATGTCCTGAAACTCATGCCCTGAATCTCATGCCCTGAAACTCCTGCCCTGAATCACCTACCCTGAAACTCATGCCCTGAATCTCATGCCCTGAAACTCCTGCACTGAAACTCATGCCATAAATCTCATATCCTGAAACTCACGCCCTGAATCACATGCCCTGAAACTCCTGCACTGAAACTCAAGCCCTGAAACTCATGCCCTGAATCTCATATCCTGAAACTCACGCCCTGAATCTCATGCCCTGAAACTCCTGCACTGAAACACCTGCCCTGAATCTCCTGCCCTGAAAATCATGCCCTGAATCTCTTGCCCTGAATCTCATGCTCTGAAACTCGTGCACTGAATCTCATGCCCTCAAATTCCTGCACTGAAACTAATTGCCCTGAATCTCATGCCCTGAAACTCATGCCCTGAACCTCATGCCCTGAAACTCAAGCCCTGAATCTCATGCCCTGAAACTCATGCCCTAAATCACATACCCTGAAACTCCTGCCCTGAAACTCATGCACTGAAACCCATGCCCTGAATCACATGCCCTAATACTCCTGCCCTGAATCATCTGCTTAGAAACTCATGCTCTGAATCTCATGCCCTGAATCTCATGCCCTGAATCTCCTGCACTGAAAACACTTGCGCTGAATCTCCTGCCCTGAAAATCATGCCCTGAATCTCATGCCCTGAATCTCATGCTCTGAAACTCGTGCACTGAATCTCATGCCCTCAAGTTCCTGCACTGAAACTCATGCCCTGAATCTCATGCCCTGAAACTCATGCCCTAAATCACATACCCTGAAACTCCTGACCTGAAACTCATGCACTGAAACTCATGCCCCGAATCTCCTGCCCCTGAACTCCTGCCCTGAATCTCCTGCTCTGAATCTCCTGCCCTGAATCTCATGCTATGAAACACCTGCACTGAAACTCCTGCACTGAATCTCCTGCCCTGAAACTCATGCCCTGAATCTCATGCCCTGAATCTCATGCTCTGAAACTCCTGCTGTGAAAACTTCTGTCCTGAATCTCCTGCCTTGAAGCTCATGTCCTGAATCTCATATCCTGAAACACACGCCCTGAATCACATGCCCTGAAAATCCTGCACTGAAACTCATGCCCTGAAACTCATGCCCTGAAACTCCTGCACTGAAACACCTGCCCTGAATCTCCTGCCCTGAAAATCATGCCCTGTTTCTCATGCCCTGAATCTCATGCTCTGAAACTCGTGCACTGAATCTCATGCCCTCAAGTTCCTGCACTGAAACTCATGCCCTGAATCTCATGCCCTGAAAACTCATGCCCTGAACCTCATGCCCTGAAACTCAAGCCCTGAATCTCATGCCCTGAAACGCCATGCCCTAAATCACATACCCTGAAAGTCCTGCCTGCAAACTCATGCACTGAAACTCATGACCTGAAACTCATGCCCTGAAACTCATGCCCTGAAACTCCTGCACTGAAAACACCTGCCCTGAATCTCCACCCCTGAAAATCATGCCCTGAATCTCTTGCCCTGAATCTCATGCCCTGAAACTCATGCCCTGAACCTCATGCCCTGAAATTCAAGCCCTGAATCTCATGCCCTGAAACTCATGCCCTAAATCACATACCCTGAAAGTCCTGCCTGAAACTCATGCACTGAAACTCATGCCCTGAATCACATGCCCTAAAACTCCTGCCCTGAAACACATGCCCTGAAACTCATGCCCTGGAACTCATGCACTGAATCTCCTGTCCTAAAACTCATGCCCTGAATCTCATGCCCTGAATCTCATGCCCTGAAACTCCTGCACTGAAACACCTGCCCTGAATCTCCTGCCCTGAAAATCAGGCCCTGAATCTCTTGCCCTGAATCTCATGCTCTGAAACTCGTGCACTGAATCTCATGCCCTCAAGTTCCTGCACTGAAACTCATGCCCTGAATCTCATGCCCTGAAACTCATGCCCTGAACCTCATGCCCTGAACTCAAGCCCTGAATCTCATGCCCTGAAACTCATGCCCTAAATCACATACCCTGAAAGTCCTGCCCTGAAAACTCATGCACTGAAACTCATGCCCTGAATCACATGCCCTAATACTCCTGCCCTGAATCATCTGCTTAGAAACTCATGCCCTGAATTACATGCCCTGAAATACCTGCCCTGAATCTCATGCCCTGAAACTCATGCCCTGAATCTCATGCCCTTAAACTCCTGCCCTCAAACTCATGCACTGAAACTCATGCCCTGAATCTCATGCCTTGAAACTGCTGCACTCAAACTCATGCACTGAAACTCATGCCCTGAATCTCATGTCCTGAAACTCTTGCACTGAAACTCATGCCATGAAACTCATATCCTGAAACTCACGCCCTTGATTCACATGCCCTGAAAACTCCTGCCCTGAAACTCATGCCCTGAAACTCATGCCCTGAAACTCATGCTCTGAATCTCATGCCCTGAATCTCATGCCCTGACTCACCAGCACTGAAACACTTGCCCTGAATCTCCTGCCCTGAAAATCATGCCCTGAATCTCATGCCCTGAATCTCATGCTCTGAAACTCGTGCACTGAATCTCATGCCTTAAGTTCCTGCACTGAAACTCATGCCCTGAATCTCATGCCCTGAAACTCATGCCCTGAACCTCATGCCCTGAAACTCAAGCCCTGAATCTCATGCCCTGAAACTCATGCACTAAATCACATACCCTGAAACTCCTGACCTGAAACTCATGCACTGAAACTCATGCCCCGAATCTCCTGCCCTGAAACTCCTGCCCTGAATCTCCTGCCCTGAAACTCCTGCCCTGAAACTCATGCTATGAAACTCCTGCACTGAAACTCCTGCACTGAATCTCCTGCCCTGAAACTCATGCCCTGAATCTCATGCCCTGAATCTCATGCTCTGAAACTCCTGCTGTGAAACTCCTGTCCTGAATCTCCTGCCTTGAAGCTCATGTCCCTGAATCTCATGTCCTGAAACTCATGCCCTGAATCTCATGCCCTGAAAACTCCTGCCCTGAATCACCTACCCTGAAACTCATGCCCTGAATCTCATGTCCTGAAACTCTTGCACTGAAACTCATGCCATGAATCTCATATCCTGAAACTCACGCCCTGATTCACATGCCCTGAAACTCCTGCCCTGAAACTCATGCGCTGAATCTCATGCCCTGAATCTCATGCCCTGACTCACCAGCACTGAAACACTTGCCCTGAATCTCCTGCCCTGAAAATCATGCCCTGAATCTCATGCCCTGAATCTCATGCTCTGAAACTCGTGCACTGAATCTCATGCCCTTAAGTTCCTGCACTGAAACTCATGCCCTGAATCTCATGCCCTGAAACTCATGCCCTGAACCTCATGCCCTGAAACTCAAGCCCTGAATCTCATGCCCTGAAACTCATGCCCTAAATCACATACCCCTGAAACTCCTGACCTGGAAACTCATGCACTGAAACTCATACCCCGAATCTCCTGCACTGAAACTCCTGCCCTGAATCTCCTGCCCTGAATCTCCTGCCCTGAAACTCATGCTATGAAACTCCTGCACTGAAACTCCTGCACTGAATCTCCTGCCCTGAAACTCATGCCCTGAATCTCATGCCCTGAATCACATGCTCTGAAACTCCTGCTGTGAAACTCCTGTCCTGAATCTCCTGCTTGAAGCTCATGTCCTGAATCTCATGTCCTGAAACTCATGCCCTGAATCTCATGCCCTGAAACTCCTGCCCTGAATCACCTACCCTGAAACTCATGCCCTGAATCTCATGCCTGAAACTCCTGCACTGAAACTCATGCCATAAATCTCATATCCTGAAACTCACGCCCTGAATCACATGCCCTGAAACTCCTGCACTGAAACTCAAGCCCTGAAACTCATGCCCTGAATCTCATATCCTGAAACTCACGCCCTGAATCTCATGCCCTGAAACTCCTGCACTGAAACACCTGCCCTGAATCTCCTGCCCTGAAAATCATGCCCTGAATCTCTTGCCCTGAATCTCATGCTCTGAAACTCGTGCACTGAATCTCATGCCCTCAAATTCCTGCACTGAAACTAATGCCCTGAATCTCATGCCCTGAAACTCATGCCCTGAACCTCATGCCCTGAAACTCAAGAGCCCTGAATCTCATGCCCTGAAACTCATGCCCTAAATCACATACCCTGAAACTCCTGCCCTGAAACTCATGCACTGAAACCCCATGCCCTGAATCACATGCCTCTAATACTCCTGCCCTGAATCATCTGCTTAGAAACTCATGCTCTGAATCTCATGCCCTGAATCTCATGCCCTGAATCTCCTGCACTGAAACACTTGCGCTGAATCTCCTGCCCTGAAAATCATGCCCTGAATCTCATGCCCTGAATCTCATGCTCTGAAACTCGTGCACTGAATCTCATGCCCTCAAGTTCCTGCACTGAAACTCATGCCCTGAATCTCATGCCCTGAAACTCATGCCCTGATCCTCATGCCCTGAAACTCAAGCCCTGAATCTCATGCCCTGAAACTCATGCCCTAAATCACATACCCTGAAAGTCCTGCCTGAAACTCATGCACTGAAACTCATGCCCTGAATCACATGCCCTAAAACTCCTGCCCTGAAACACATGCCCTGAAACTCATGCTCTGAAACTCATGCCCTGAATCTCCTGTCCTAAAACTCATGCCCTGAATCTCATGCCCTGAATCTCATGCCCTGAAACTCCTGCACTGAAACACCTGCCCTTAATCTCCTGCCCTGAAACTCATGCCCTGAATCTCATGCCCTGAATCTCACGCTCTGAAACTCGTGCACTGAATCTCATGACCTCAAGTTCCTGCACTGAAACTCATGCCCTGAATCTCATGTCCTGAAACTCCTGCCCTGAATCACCTACCCTGAAACTCATGCCCTGAATCTCATGCCCTGAAACTCCTGCACTGAAACTCATGCCATGAATCTCATATCCTGAAACTCACGCCCTGAATCACATGCCCTGAAACTCCTGCACTGAAACTCATGCCCTGAAACTCATGCCCTGAATCTCCTGTCCTGAAACTCATGACCTGAAACTCATGCCCTGAATCTCATGCCCTGAAACTCCTGCACTGAAACACCTGCCCTGAATCTCCACCCCTGAAAATCATGCCCTGAATCTCTTGCCCTGAATCTCATGCCCTGAAACTCATGCCCTGAACCTCATGCCCTGAAATTCAAGCCCTGAATCTCATGCCCTGAAACTCATGCCCTAAATCACATACCCTGAAAGTCCTGCCTGAAACTCATGCACTGAAACTCATGCCCTGAATCACATGCCCTAAAACTCCTGCCCTGAAACACATGCCCTGAAACTCATGCCCTGGAACTCATGCCCTGAATCTCCTGTCCTAAAACTCATGCCCTGAATCTCATGCCCTGAATCTCATGCCCTGAAACTCCTGCACTGAAACACCTGCCCTGAATCTCCGGCCCTGAAAATCATGCCCTGAATCTCTTGCCCTGAATCTCATGCTCTGAAACTCGTGCACTGAATCTCATGCCCTCAAGTTCCTGCACTGAAACTCATGCCCTGAATCTCATGCCCTGAAACTCATGCCCTGAACCTCATGCCCTGAAACTCAAGCCCTGAATCTCATGCCCTGAAACTCATGCCCTAAATCACATACCCTGAAAGTCCTGCCCTGAAACTCATGCACTGAAACTCATGCCCTGAATCACATGCCCTAATACTCCTGCCCTGAATCATCTGCTTAGAAACTCATGCCCTGAATTACATGCCCTGAAATACCTGCCCTGAATCTCATGCCCTGAAACTCATGCCCTGAATCTCATGCCCTAAAACTCCTGCCCTCAAACTCATGCACTGAAACTCATGCCCTGAATCTCATGCCTTGAAACTGCTGCACTCAAACTCATGCACTGAAACTCATGCCCTGAATCTCATGTCCTGAAACTCTTGCACTGAAACTCATGCCATGAAACTCATATCCTGAAACTCACGCCCTGATTCACATGCCCTGAAACTCCTGCCCTGAAACTCATGCCCTGAAACTCATGCCCTGAAACTCATGCTCTGAATCTCATGCCCTGAATCTCATGCCCTGACTCACCAGCACTGAAACACTTGCCCTGAATCTCCTGCCCTGAAAATCATGCCCTGAATCTCATGCCCTGAATCTCATGCTCTGAAACTCGTGCACTGAATCTCATGCCTTAAGTTCCTGCACTGAAACTCATGCCCTGAATCTCATGCCCTGAAACTCATGCCCTGAACCTCATGCCCTGAAACTCAAGCCCTGAATCTCATGCCCTGAAACTCCTGCACTGAAACTCATGCCATAAATCTCATATCCTGAAACTCACGCCCTGAATCACATTCCCTGAAACTCCTGCACTGAAACTCATGCCCTGAAACTCATGCCCTGAATCTCCTGTTCTGAAACTCATGACCTGAAACTCATGCCCTGAATCTCATGCCCTGAAACTCCTGCACTGAAACACCTGCCCTGAATCTCCACCCCTGAAAATCATGCCCTGAATCTCTTGCCCTGAATCTCATGCCCTGAAACTCATGCCCTGAACCTCATGCCCTGAAATTCAAGCCCTGAATCTCATGCCCTGAAACTCATGCCCTAAATCACATACCCTGAAAGTCCTGCCTGAAACTCATGCACTGAAACTCATGCCCTGAATCACATGCCCTAAAACTCCTGCCCTGAAACACATGCCCTGAAACTCATGCCCTGGAACTCATGCCCTGAATCTCCTGTCCTAAAACTCATGCCCTGAATCTCATGCCCTGAATCTCATGCCCTGAAACTCCTGCACTGAAACACCTGCCCTGAATCTCCTGCCCTGAAAATCATGCCCTGAATCTCTTGCCCTGAATCTCATGCTCTGAAACTCGTGCACTGAATCTCATGCCCTCAAGTTCCTGCACTGAAACTCATGCCCTGAATCTCATGCCCTGAAACTCATGCCCTGAACCTCATGCCCTGAAACTCAAGCCCTGAATCTCATGCCCTGAAACTCATGCCCTAAATCACATACCCTGAAAGTCCTGCCCTGAAACTCATGCACTGAAACTCATGCCCTGAATCACATGCCCTAATACTCCTGCCCTGAATCATCTGCTTAGAAACTCATGCCCTGAATTACATGCCCTGAAATACCTGCCCTGAATCTCATGCCCTGAAACTCATGCCCTGAATCTCATGCCCTAAAACTCCTGCCCTCAAACTCATGCACTGAAACTCATGCCCTGAATCTCATGCCTTGAAACTCCTGCACTCAAACTCATGCACTGAAACTCATGCCCTGAATCTCATGTCCTGAAACTCTTGCACTGAAACTCATGCCATGAAACTCATATCCTGAAACTCACGCCCTGATTCACATGCCCTGAAACTCCTGCCCTGAAACTCATGCCCTGAAACTCATGCCCTGAAACTCATGCTCTGAATCTCATGCCCTGAATCTCATGCCCTGACTCACCAGCACTGAAACACTTGCCCTGAATCTCCTGCCCTGAAAATCATGCCCTGAATCTCATGCCCTGAATCTCATGCTCTGAAACTCGTGCACTGAATCTCATGCCTTAAGTTCCTGCACTGAAACTCATGCCCTGAATCTCATGCCCTGAAACTCATGCCCTGAACCTCATGCCCTGAAACTCAAGCCCTGAATCTCATGCCCTGAAACTCATGCACTAAATCACATACCCTGAAACTCCTGACCTGAAACTCATGCACTGAAACTCATGCCCCGAATCTCCTGCCCTGAAACTCCTGCCCTGAATCTCCTGGCCTGAATCTCCTGCCCTGAAACTCATGCTATGAAACTCCTGCACTGAAACTCCTGCACTGAATCTCCTGCCCTGAAACTCATGCCCTGAATCTCATGCCCTGAATCTCATGCTCTGAAACTCCTGCTGTGAAACTCCTGTCCTGAATCTCCTGCCTTGAAGCTCATGTCCTGAATCTCATGTCCTGAAACTCATGCCCTGAATCTCATGCCCTGAAACTCCTGCCCTGAATCACCTACCCTGAAACTCATGCCCTGAATCTCATGTCCTGAAACTCTTGCACTGAAACTCATGCCATGAATCTCATATCCGGAAACTCACGCCCTGATTCACATGCCCTGAAACTCCTGCCCTGAAACTCATGCCCTGAAACTCATGCCCTGAAACTCATGCGCTGAATCTCATGCCTGAATCTCATGCCCTGACTCACCAGCACTGAAACACTTGCCCTGAATCTCCTGCCCTGAAAATCATGCCCTGAATCTCATGCCCTGAATCTCATGCTCTGAAACTCGTGCACTGAATCTCATGCCCTTAAGTTCCTGCACTGAAACTCATGCCCTGAATCTCATGCCCTGAAACTCATGCCCTGAACCTCATGCCCTGAAACTCATGCCCTGAACCTCATGCCCTGAAACTCAAGCCCTGAATCTCATGCCCTGAAAACTCATGCCCTAAATCACATACCCTGAAAGTCCTGCCTGAAACTCATGCACTGAAACTCATGCCCTGAATCACATGCCCTAAAACTCTGCCCTGAAACACATGCCCCTGAAACTCATGCTCTGAAACTCATGCCCTGAATCTCCTGTCCTAAAACTCATGCCCTGAATCTCATGCCCTGAATCTCATGCCCTGAAACTCCTGCACTGAAACACCTGCCCTTAATCTCCTGCCCTGAAACTCATGCCCTGAATCTCATGCCCTGAATCTCACGCTCTGAAACTCGTGCACTGAATCTCATGACCTCAAGTTCCTGCACTGAAACTCATGCCCTGAATCTCATGTCCTGAAACTCCTGCCCTGAATCACCTACCCTGAAACTCATGCCTGAATCTCATGCCCCTGAAACTCCTGCCCTGAATCACCTACCCTGAAACTCATGCCCTGAATCTCATGTCCTGAAACTCTTGCACTGAAACTCATGCCATGAATCTCATATCCTGAAACTCACGCCCTGATTCACATGCCCTGAAACTCCTGCCCTGAATCTCATGCCCTGAAACTCATGCCCTGAAACTCATGCGCTGAATCTCATGCCCTGAATCTCATGCCCTGACTCACCAGCACTGAAACACTTGCCCTGAATCTCCTGCCCTGAAAATCATGCCCTGAATCTCATGCCCTGAATCTCATGCTCTGAAACTCGTGCACTGAATCTCATGCCCTTAAGTTCCTGCACTGAATCTCATGCCCTGAATCTCATGCCCTGAAACTCATGCCCTGAACCTCATGCCCTGAAACTCAAGCCCTGAATCTCATGCCCTGAAACTCATGCCCTAAATCACATACCCTGAAAGTCCTGCCTGAAACTCATGCACTGAAACTCATGCCCTGAATCACATGCCCTAAAACTCCTGCCCTGAAACACATGCCCTGAAACTCATGCTCTGAAACTCATGCCCTGAATCTCCTGTCCTAAAACTCATGCCCTGAATCTCATGCCCTGAATCTCATGCCCTGAAACTCCTGCACTGAAACACCTGCCCTTAATCTCCTGCCCTGAAACTCATGCCCTGAATCTCATGCCCTGAATCTCACGCTCTGAAACTCGTGCACTGAATCTCATGACCTCAAGTTCCTGCACTGAAACTCATGCCCTGAATCTCATGTCCTGAAACTCCTGCCCTGAATCACCTACCCTGAAACTCATGCCCTGAATCTCATGCCCTGAAACTCCTGCACTGAAACTCATGCCATGAATCTCATATCCTGAAACTCACGCCCTGAATCACATGCCCTGAAACTCCTGCACTGAAACTCATGCCCTGAAACTCATGCCCTGAATCTCCTGTCCTGAAACTCATGACCTGAAACTCATGCCCTGAATCTCATGCCCTGAAACTCCTGCACTGAAACACCTGCCCTGAATCTCCACCCCTGAAAATCATGCCCTGAATCTCTTGCCCTGAATCTCATGCCCTGAAACTCATGCCCTGAACCTCATGCCCTGAAATTCAAGCCCTGAATCTCATGCCCTGAAACTCATGCCCTAAATCACATACCCTGAAAGTCCTGCCTGAAACTCATGCACTGAAACTCATGCCCTGAATCACATGCCCTAAAACTCCTGCCCTGAAACACATGCCCTGAAACTCATGCCCTGGAACTCATGCCCTGAATCTCCTGTCCTAAAACTCATGCCCTGAATCTCATGCCCTGAATCTCATGCCCTGAAACTCCTGCACTGAAACACCTGCCCTGAATCTCCTGCCCTGAAAATCATGCCCTGAATCTCTTGCCCTGAATCTCATGCTCTGAAACTCGTGCACTGAATCTCATGCCCTCAAGTTCCTGCACTGAAACTCATGCCCTGAATCTCATGCCCTGAAACTCATGCCCTGAACCTCATGCCCTGAAACTCAAGCCCTGAATCTCATGCCCTGAAACTCATGCCCTAAATCACATACCCTGAAAGTCCTGCCCTGAAACTCATGCACTGAAACTCATGCCCTGAATCACATGCCCTAATACTCCTGCCCTGAATCATCTGCTTAGAAACTCATGCCCTGAATTACATGCCCTGAAATACCTGCCCTGAATCTCATGCCCTGAAACTCATGCCCTGAATCTCATGCCCTAAAACTCCTGCCCTCAAACTCATGCACTGAAACTCATGCCCTGAATCTCATGCCTTGAAACTGCTGCACTCAAACTCATGCACTGAAACTCATGCCCTGAATCTCATGTCCTGAAACTCTTGCACTGAAACTCATGCCATGAAACTCATATCCTGAAACTCACGCCCTGATTCACATGCCCTGAAACTCCTGCCCTGAAACTCATGCCATGAAACTCATGCCCTGAAACTCATGCTCTGAATCTCATGCCCTGAATCTCATGCCCTGACTCACCAGCACTGAAACACTTGCCCTGAATCTCCTGCCCTGAAAATCATGTCCTGAATCTCATGCCCTGAATCTCATGCTCTGAAACTCGTGCACTGAATCTCATGCCTTAAGTTCCTGCACTGAAACTCATGCCCTGAATCTCATGCCCTGAAACTCATGCCCTGAACCTCATGCCCTGAAACTCAAGCCCTGAATCTCATGCCCTGAAACTCATGCACTAAATCACATACCCTGAAACTCCTGACCTGAAACTCATGCACTGAAACTCATGCCCCGAATCTCCTGCCCTGAAACTCCTGCCCTGAATCTCCTGGCCTGAATCTCCTGCCCTGAAACTCATGCTATGAAACTCCTGCACTGAAACTCCTGCACTGAATCTCCTGCCCTGAAACTCATGCCCTGAATCTCATGCCCTGAATCTCATGCTCTGAAACTCCTGCTGTGAAACTCCTGTCCTGAATCTCCTGCCTTGAAGCTCATGTCCTGAATCTCATGTCCTGAAACTCATGCCCTGAATCTCATGCCCTGAAACTCCTGCCCTGAATCACCTACCCTGAAACTCATGCCCTGAATCTCATGTCCTGAAACTCTTGCACTGAAACTCATGCCATGAATCTCATATCCTAAAACTCACGCCCTGATTCACATGCCCTGAAACTCCTGCCCTGAAACTCATGCCCTGAAACTCATGCCCTGAAACTCATGCGCTGAATCTCATGCCCTGAATCTCATGCCCTGACTCACCAGCACTGAAACACTTGCCCTGAATCTCCTGCCCTGAAAATCATGCCCTGAATCTCATGCCCTGAATCTCATGCTCTGAAACTCGTGCACTGAATCTCATGCCCTTAAGTTCCTGCACTGAAACTCATGCCCTGAATCTCATGCCCTGAAACTCATGCCCTGAACCTCATGCCCTGAAACTCAAGCCCTGAATCTCATGCCCTGAAACTCATGCCCTAAATCACATACCCTGAAACTCCTGACCTGAAACTCATGCACTGAAACTCATACCCCGAATCTCCTGCCCTGAAACTCCTGCCCTGAATCTCCTGCCCTGAAACTCCTGCCCTGAAACTCATGCTATGAAACTCCTGCACTGAAACTCCTGCACTGAATCTCCTGCCCTGAAACTCATGCCCTGAATCTCATGCCCTGAATCTCATGCTCTGAAACTCCTGCTGTGAAACTCCTGTCCTGAATCTCCTGCCTTGAAGCTCATGTCCTGAATCTCATGTCCTGAAACTCATGCCCTGAATCTCATGCCCTGAAACTCCTGCCCTGAATCACCTACCCTGAAACTCATGCCCTGAATCTCATGCCCTGAAACTCCTGCACTGAAACTCATGCCATAAATCTCATATCCTGAAACTCACGCCCTGAATCACATGCCCTGAAACTCCTGCACTGAAACTCAAGCCCTGAAACTCATGCCCTGAATCTCCTGTCCTGAAACTCATGACCTGAAACTCATGCCCTGAATCTCATGCCCTGAAACTCCTGCACTGAAACACCTGCCCTGAATCTCCTGCTCTGAAAATCATGCCCTGAATCTCTTGCCCTGAATCTCATGCTCTGAAACTCGTGCACTGAATCTCATGCCCTCAAATTCCTGCACTGAAACTAATGCCCTGAATCTCATGCCCTGAAACTCATGCCCTGAACCTCATGCCCTGAAACTCAAGCCCTGAATCTCATGCCCTGAAACTCATGCCCTAAATCACATACCCTGAAATTCCTGCCCTGAAACTAATGCACTGAAACCCATGCCCTGAATCACATGCCCTAATACTCCTGCCCTGAATCATCTGCTTAGAAACTCATGCTCTGAATCTCATGCCCTGAATCTCATGCCCTGAATCTCCTGCACTGAAACACTTGCGCTGAATCTCCTGCCCTGAAAATCATGCCCTGAATCTCATGCCCTGAATCTCATGCTCTGAAACTCGTGCACTGAATCTCATGCCCTCAAGTTCCTGCACTGAAACTCATGCCCTGAATCTCATGCCCTGAAACTCATGCCCTGAACCTCATGCCCTGAAACTCAAGCCCTGAATCTCATGCCCTGAAATTCATGCCCTAAATCACATACCCTGAAACTCCTGCCCTGAAACTCATGCACTGAAACTCATGCCCCGAATCTCCTGCCCTGAAACTCCTGCCCTGAATCACCTGCCCTGAATCTCCTGCCCTGAAACTCATGCTATGAAACTCCTGCACTGAAACTCCTGCACTGAATCTCCTGCCCTGAAACTCATGCCCTGAATCTCATGCCCTGAATCTCATGCTCTTAAACTCCTGCTGTGAAACTCCTGTCCTGAATCTCCTGCCTTGAATCTCATGCCCTGAATCTCATGCTCAGAAACTCGTGCACTGAATCTCATGACCTCAAGTTCCTGCACTGAAACTCATGCCCTGAATCTCATGTCCTGAAACTCCTGCCCTGAATCACCTATCCTGAAACTCATGCCCTGAATCTCATGCCCTGAAACTCCTGCACTGAAACTCATGCCATGAATCTCATATCCTGAAACTCACGCCCTGAATCACATGCCCTGAAACTCCTGCACTGAAACTCATGCCCTGAAACTCATGCCCTGAATCTCCTGTCCTGAAACTCATGACCTGAAACTCATGCCCTGAATCTCATGCCCTGAAACTCCTGCACTGAAACACCTGCCCTGAATCTCCTGCCCTGAAAATCATGCCCTGAATCTCTTGCCCTGAATCTCATGCTCTGAAACTCGTGCACTGAATCTCATGCCCTCAAGTTCCTGCAATGAAACGCATGCCCTGAATCTCATGCCCTGAAACTCATGCCCTGAACCTCATGCCCTGAAACTGAAGCCCTGAATCTCATGCCCTGAAACTCATGCCCTAAATCACATACCCTGAAACTCCTGCCCTGAAACTCATGCACTGAAACTCATGCCCTGAATCACATGCCCTAATACTCCTGCCCTGAATCATCTGCTTAGAAACTCATGCCCTGAATTACATGCCCTGAAATACCTGCCCTGAATCTCATGCCCTGAAACTCATGCCCTGAATCTCATGCCCTAAAACTCCTGCCCTCAAACTCATGCACTGAAACTCATGCCCTGAATCTCATGTCCTGAAACTCTTGCACTGAAACTCATGCCATGAATCTCATATCCTGAAACTCACGCCTTCATTCACATGCCCTGAAACTCCTGCCCTGAAACTCATGCCCTGAAACTCATGCCCTGAAACTCATGCACTGAAACTCATGCCCCGAATCTCCTGCACTGAAACTCCTGCACTGAATCTCCTGCCCTGAAACTCATGCCCTGAATCTCATGCCCTGAATCTCATGCTCTGAAACTCCTGCTGTGAAACTCCTGTCCTGAATCTCCTGCCTTGAAGCTCATGTCCTGAATCTCATGTCCTGAAACTCATGCCCTGAATCTCATGCCCTGAAACTCCTGCCCTGAATCACCTACCCTGAAACTCATGCCCTGAATCTCATGCCCTGAATCTCACGTTCTGAAACTCGTGCACTGAATCTCATGACCTCAAGTTCCAGCACTGAAACTCATGCCCTGAATCTCATGTCCTGAAACTCCTGCCCTGAATCACCTACCCTGAAACTCATGCCCTGAATCTCATGCCCTGAAACTCATGCCCTGAAACTCATGCCCTGAATCTCCTGTCCTGAAACTCATGACCTGAAACTCATGCCCTGAATCTCATGCCCTGAAACTCCTGCACTGAAACACCTGCCCTGAATCTCCACCCCTGAAAATCATGCCCTGAATCTCTTGCCCTGAATCTCATGCCCTGAAACTCATGCCCTGAACCTCATGCCCTGAAATTCAAGCCCTGAATCTCATGCCCTGAAACTCATGCCCTAAATCACATACCCTGAAAGTCCTGCCTGAAACTCATGCACTGAAACTCATGCCCTGAATCACATGCCCTAAAACTCCTGCCCTGAAACACATGCCCTGAAACTCATGCCCTGGAACTCATGCCCTGAATCTCCTGTCCTAAAACTCATGCCCTGAATCTCATGCCCTGAATCTCATGCCCTGAAACTCCTGCACTGAAACACCTGCCCTGAATCTCCTGCCCTGAAAATCATGCCCTGAATCTCTTGCCCTGAATCTCATGCTCTGAAACTCGTGCACTGAATCTCATGCCCTCAAGTTCCTGCACTGAAACTCATGCCCTGAATCTCATGCCCTGAAACTCATGCCCTGAACCTCATGCCCTGAAACTCAAGCCCTGAATCTCATGCCCTGAAACTCATGCCCTAAATCACATACCCTGAAAGTCCTGCCCTGAAACTCATGCACTGAAACTCATGCCCTGAATCACATGCCCTAATACTCCTGCCCTGAATCATCTGCTTAGAAACTCATGCCCTGAATTACATGCCCTGAAATACCTGCCCTGAATCTCATGCCCTGAAACTCATGCCCTGAATCTCATGCCCTAAAACTCCTGCCCTCAAACTCATGCACTGAAACTCATGCCCTGAATCTCATGCCTTGAAACTGCTGCACTCAAACTCATGCACTGAAACTCATGCCCTGAATCTCATGTCCTGAAACTCTTGCACTGAAACTCATGCCATGAAACTCATATCCTGAAACTCACGCCCTGATTCACATGCCCTGAAACTCCTGCCCTGAAACTCATGCCATGAAACTCATGCCCTGAAACTCATGCTCTGAATCTCATGCCCTGAATCTCATGCCCTGACTCACCAGCACTGAAACACTTGCCCTGAATCTCCTGCCCTGAAAATCATGTCCTGAATCTCATGCCCTGAATCTCATGCTCTGAAACTCGTGCACTGAATCTCATGCCTTAAGTTCCTGCACTGAAACTCATGCCCTGAATCTCATGCCCTGAAACTCATGCCCTGAACCTCATGCCCTGAAACTCAAGCCCTGAATCTCATGCCCTGAAACTCATGCACTAAATCACATACCCTGAAACTCCTGACCTGAAACTCATGCACTGAAACTCATGCCCCGAATCTCCTGCCCTGAAACTCCTGCCCTGAATCTCCTGGCCTGAATCTCCTGCCCTGAAACTCATGCTATGAAACTCCTGCACTGAAACTCCTGCACTGAATTTCCTACCCTGAAACTCATGCCCTGAATCTCATGCCCTGAATCTCATGCTCTGAAACTCCTGCTGTGAAACTCCTGTCCTGAATCTCCTGCCTTGAAGCTCATGTCCTGAATCTCATGTCCTGAAACTCATGCCCTGAATCTCATGCCCTGAAACTCCTGCCCTGAATCACCTACCCTGAAACTCATGCCCTGAATCTCATGTCCTGAAACTCTTGCACTGAAACTCATGCCATGAATCTCATATCCTAAAACTCACGCCCTGATTCACATGCCCTGAAACTCCTGCCCTGAAACTCATGCCCTGAAACTCATGCCCTGAAACTCATGCGCTGAATCTCATGCCCTGAATCTCATGCCCTGACTCACCAGCACTGAAACACTTGCCCTGAATCTCCTGCCCTGAAAATCATGCCCTGAATCTCATGCCCTGAATCTCATGCTCTGAAACTCGTGCACTGAATCTCATGCCCTTAAGTTCCTGCACTGAAACTCATGCCCTGAATCTCATGCCCTGAAACTCATGCCCTGAACCTCATGCCCTGAAACTCAAGCCCTGAATCTCATGCCCTGAAACTCATGCCCTAAATCACATACCCTGAAACTCCTGACCTGAAACTCATGCACTGAAACTCATACCCCGAATCTCCTGCCCTGAAACTCCTGCCCTGAATCTCCTGCCCTGAAACTCCTGCCCTGAAACTCATGCTATGAAACTCCTGCACTGAAACTCCTGCACTGAATCTCCTGCCCTGAAACTCATGCCCTGAATCTCATGCCCTGAATCTCATGCTCTGAAACTCCTGCTGTGAAACTCCTGTCCTGAATCTCCTGCCTTGAAGCTCATGTCCTGAATCTCATGTCCTGAAACTCATGCCCTGAATCTCATGCCCTGAAACTCCTGCCCTGAATCACCTACCCTGAAACTCATGCCCTGAATCTCATGCCCTGAAACTCCTGCACTGAAACTCATGCCATAAATCTCATATCCTGAAACTCCTGCACTGAAACTCAAGCCCTGAAACTCATGCCCTGAATCTCCTGTCCTGAAACTCATGACCTGAAACTCATGCCCTGAATCTCATGCCCTGAAACTCCTGCACTGAAACACCTGCCCTGAATCTCCTGCTCTGAAAATCATGCCCTGAATCTCTTGCCCTGAATCTCATGCTCTGAAACTCGTGCACTGAATCTCATGCCCTCAAATTCCTGCACTGAAACTAATGCCCTGAATCTCATGCCCTGAAACTCATGCCCTGAACCTCATGCCCTGAAACTCAAGCCCTGAATCTCATGCCCTGAAACTCATGCCCTAAATCACATACCCTGAAATTCCTGCCCTGAAACTAATGCACTGAAACCCATGCCCTGAATCACATGCCCTAATACTCCTGCCCTGAATCATCTGCTTAGAAACTCATGCTCTGAATCTCATGCCCTGAATCTCATGCCCTGAATCTCCTGCACTGAAACACTTGCGCTGAATCTCCTGCCCTGAAAATCATGCCCTGAATCTCATGCCCTGAATCTCATGCTCTGAAACTCGTGCACTGAATCTCATGCCCTCAAGTTCCTGCACTGAAACTCATGCCCTGAATCTCATGCCCTGAAACTCATGCCCTGAACCTCATGCCCTGAAACTCAAGCCCTGAATCTCATGCCCTGAAATTCATGCCCTAAATCACATACCCTGAAACTCCTGCCCTGAAACTCATGCACTGAAACTCATGCCCCGAATCTCCTGCCCTGAAACTCCTGCCCTGAATCACCTGCCCTGAATCTCCTGCCCTGAAACTCATGCTATGAAACTCCTGCACTGAAACTCCTGCACTGAATCTCCTGCCCTGAAACTCATGCCCTGAATCTCATGCCCTGAATCTCATGCTCTTAAACTCCTGCTGTGAAACTCCTGTCCTGAATCTCCTGCCTTGAATCTCATGCCCTGAATCTCATGCTCAGAAACTCGTGCACTGAATCTCATGACCTCAAGTTCCTGCACTGAAACTCATGCCCTGAATCTCATGTCCTGAAACTCCTGCCCTGAATCACCTATCCTGAAACTCATGCCCTGAATCTCATGCCCTGAAACTCCTGCACTGAAACTCATGCCATGAATCTCATATCCTGAAACTCACGCCCTGAATCACATGCCCTGAAACTCCTGCACTGAAACTCATGCCCTGAAACTCATGCCCTGAATCTCCTGTCCTGAAACTCATGACCTGAAACTCATGCCCTGAATCTCATGCCCTGAAACTCCTGCACTGAAACACCTGCCCTGAATCTCCTGCCCTGAAAATCATGCCCTGAATCTCTTGCCCTGAATCTCATGCTCTGAAACTCGTGCACTGAATCTCATGCCCTCAAGTTCCTGCAATGAAACGCATGCCCTGAATCTCATGCCCTGAAACTCATGCCCTGAACCTCATGCCCTGAAACTGAAGCCCTGAATCTCATGCCCTGAAACTCATGCCCTAAATCACATACCCTGAAACTCCTGCCCTGAAACTCATGCACTGAAACTCATGCCCTGAATCACATGCCCTAATACTCCTGCCCTGAATCATCTGCTTAGAAACTCATGCCCTGAATTACATGCCCTGAAATACCTGCCCTGAATCTCATGCCCTGAAACTCATGCCCTGAATCTCATGCCCTAAAACTCCTGCCCTCAAACTCATGCACTGAAACTCATGCCCTGAATCTCATGTCCTGAAACTCTTGCACTGAAACTCATGCCATGAATCTCATATCCTGAAACTCACGCCTTCATTCACATGCCCTGAAACTCCTGCCCTGAAACTCATGCCCTGAAACTCATGCCCTGAAACTCATGCACTGAAACTCATGCCCCGAATCTCCTGCACTGAAACTCCTGCACTGAATCTCCTGCCCTGAAACTCATGCCCTGAATCTCATGCCCTGAATCTCATGCTCTGAAACTCCTGCTGTGAAACTCCTGTCCTGAATCTCCTGCCTTGAAGCTCATGTCCTGAATCTCATGTCCTGAAACTCATGCCCTGAATCTCATGCCCTGAAACTCCTGCCCTGAATCACCTACCCTGAAACTCATGCCCTGAATCTCATGCCCTGAATCTCACGTTCTGAAACTCGTGCACTGAATCTCATGACCTCAAGTTCCAGCACTGAAACTCATGCCCTGAATCTCATGTCCTGAAACTCCTGCCCTGAATCACCTACCCTGAAACTCATGCCCTGAATCTCATGCCCTGAAACTCCTGCACTGAAACTCATGCCACTGAATCTCATATCCTGAAACACACGCCCTGAATCACATGCCCTGAAACTCCTGAACTGAAACTCATGCCCTGAATCTCATGCCCTGAATCTCATGCCCTGAAACTCCTGCACTGAAATTCCTGCCCTGAATCTACTGCCCTGAAAATCATGCCCTGTTTCTCATGCCCTGAATCTCATGCTCTGAAACTCGTGCACTGAATCTCATGCCCTCAAGTTCCCGCACTGAAACTCATGCCCTGAATCTCATGCCCTGAAACTCATGCCCTGAAACTCATGCCCTGAAACTCAAGCCCTGAATCTCATGCCCTGAAACTCATGCCCTGAATCTCCTGTCCTAAAACTCATGCCCTGAATCTCATGCCCTGAATCTCATGCCCTGAAACTCCTGCACTGAAACACCTGCGCTTAATCTCCTGCCTTGAAACTCATGCCCTGAATCTCATGCCCTGAAACTCATGCCCTAAATCACATACCCTGAAACTCCTGCCCTGAAACTCATGCACTGAAACTCATGCCCCGAATCTCCTGCCCTGAAACTCCTGCCCTGAATCTCCTGCCCTGAATCTCCTGCCCTGAAACTCATGCTATGAAACTCCTGCACTGAAACTCCTGCACTGAATCTCCTGCCCTGAAACTCATGCCCTGAATCTCATGCCCTGAATCTCATGCTCTGAAACTCCTGCTGTGAAACTCCTGTCCTGAATCTCCTGCCTTGAATCTCATGCCCTGAATCTCATGCTCAGAAACTCGTGCACTGAATCTCATGACCTCAAGTTCCAGCACTGAAACTCATGCCCTGAATCTCATGTCCTGAAACTCCTGCCCTGAATCACCTATCCTGAAACTCATGCCCTGAATCTCATGCCCTGAAACTCCTGCACTGAAACTCATGCCATGAATCTCATATCCTGAAACTCACGCCCTGAATCACATGCCCTGAAACTCCTGCACTGAAACTCATGCCCTGAAACTCATGCCCTGAATCTCCTGTCCTGAAACTCATGACCTGAAACTCATGCCCTGAATCTCATGCCCTGAAACTCCTGCACTGAAACACCTGCCCTGAATCTCCTGCCCTGAAAATCATGCCCTGAATCTCTTGCCCTGAATCTCATGCTCTGAAACTCGTGCACTGAATCTCATGCCCTCAAGTTCCTGCAATGAAACGCATGCCCTGAATCTCATGCCCTGAAACTCATGCCCTGAACCTCATGCCCTGAAACTGAAGCCCTGAATCTCATGCGCTGAAACTCATGCCCTAAATCACATACCCTGAAACTCCTGCCCTGAAACTCATGCACTGAAACTCATGCCCTGAATCACATGCCCTAATACTCCTGCCCTGAATCATCTGCTTAGAAACTCATGCCCTGAATTACATGCCCTGAAATACCTGCCCTGAATCTCATGCCCTGAAACTCATGCCCTGAATCTCATGCCCTAAAACTCCTGCCCTCAAACTCATGCACTGAAACTCATGCCCTGAATCTCATGTCCTGAAACTCTTGCACTGAAACTCATGCCATGAATCTCATATCCTGAAACTCACGCCTTCATTCACATGCCCTGAAACTCCTGCTGTGAAACTCCTGTCCTGAATCTCCTGCCTTGAAGCTCATGTCCTGAATCTCATGTCCTGAAACTCATGCCCTGAATCTCATGCCCTGAAACTCCTGCCCTGAATCACCTACCCTGAAACTCATGCCCTGAATCTCATGCTCTGAATCTCACGTTCTGAAACTCGTGCACTGAATCTCATGACCTCAAGTTCCAGCACTGAAACTCATGCCCTGAATCTCATGTCCTGAAACTCCTGCCCTGAATCACCTACCCTGAAACTCATGCCCTGAATCTCATGCCCTGAAACTCCTGCACTGAAACTCATGCCACTGAATCTCATATCCTGAAACACACGCCCTGAATCACATGCCCTGAAACTCCTGAACTGAAACTCATGCCCTGAATCTCATGCCCTGAATCTCATGCCCTGAAACTCCTGCACTGAAATACCTGCCCTGAATCTACTGCCCTGAAAATCATGCCCTGTTTCTCATGCCCTGAATCTCATGCTCTGAAACTCGTGCACTGAATCTCATGCCCTCAAGTTCCCGCACTGAAACTCATGCCCTGAATCTCATGCCCTGAAACTCATGCCCTGAAACTCATGCCCTGAAACTCAAGCCCTGAATCTCATGCCCTGAAACTCATGCCCTAAATCACATACCCTGAAAGTCCTGCCTGAAACTCATGCACTGAAACTCATGCCCTGAATCACATGCCCTAAAACTCCTACCCTGAAACACATGCCCTGAAACTCATGCCCTGAAACTCATGCCCTGAATCTCCTGTCCTAAAACTCATGCCCTGAATCTCATGCCCTGAATCTCATGCCCTGAAACTCCTGCACTGAAACACCTGCGCTTAATCTCCTGCCTTGAAACTCATGCCCTGAATCTCATGCCCTGAAACTCATGCCCTAAATCACATACCCTGAAATTCCTGCCCTGAATCTCATGCCCTGAAACTCATGCCCTGAATCTCATGCCCTAAAACTCCTGCCCTCAAACTCATGCACTGAAACTCATGCCCTGAATCTCATGCCTTGAAACTCCTGCCCTCAAACTCATGCACTGAAACTCATGCCCTGAATCTCATGTCCTGAAACTCTTGCACTGAAACTCTTGCCATGAATCTCATATCCTGAAACTCACGCCCTGATTCACATGCCCTGAAACTCCTGCCCTGAAACTCATGCCCTGAAACTCATGCCCTGAAACTCATGCCCTGAATCTCATGCCCTGAAACTCATGCCCTGAACCTCATGCCCTGAAACTCAAGCCCTGAATCTCATGCCCTGAAATTCATGCCCTAAATCACATACCCTGAAACTCCTGCCCTGAAACTCATGCACTGAAACTCATGCCCCGAATCTCCTGCCCTGAAACTCCTGCCCTGAATCTCCTGCCATGAATCTCCTGCCCTGAAACTCATGCTATGAAACTCCTGCACTGAAACTCCTGCACTGAATCTCCTGCCCTGAAACTCATGCCCTGAATCTCATGCCCTGAATCTCATGCTCTGAAACTCCTGCTGTGAAACTCCTGTCCTGAATCTCCTGCCTTGAAGCTCATGTCCTGAATCTCATGTCCTGAAACTCATGCCCTGAATCTCATGCCCTGAAACTCCTGCCCTGAATCACCTACCCTGAAACTCATGCCCTGAATCTCATGCCCTGAATCTCACGCTCTGAAACTCGTGCACTGAATCTCATGACCTCAAGTTCCAGCACTGAAACTCATGCCCTGAATCTCATGTCCTGAAACTCCTGCCCTGAATCACCTACCCTGAAACTCATGCCCTGAATCTCATGCCCTGAAACTCCTGCACTGAAACTCATGCCATGAATCTCATATCCTGAAACACACGCCCTTCATCACATGCCCTGAAACTCCTGCACTGAAACTCATGCCCTGAAACTCATGCCCTGAAACTCCTGCACTGAAACACCTGCCCTGAATCTCCTGCCCTGAAAATCATGCCCTGTTTCTCATGCCCTGAATCTCATGCTCTGAAACTCGTGCACTGAATCTCATGCCCTCAAGTACCTGCACTGAAACTCATGCCCTGAATCTAATGCCCTGAAACTCATGCCCTGAACCTCATGCCCTGAAACTCAAGCCCTGAATCTCATGCCCTGAAACTCATGCCCTAAATCACATACCCTGAAAGTCCTGCCTGAAACTCATGCACTGAAACTCATGCCCTGAATCACATGCCCTAAAACTCCTGCCCTGAAACACATGCCCTGAAACTCATGCTCTGAAACTCATGCCCTCAATCTCCTGTCCTAAAACTCATGCCCTGAATCTCATGCCCTGAATCTCATGCCCTGAAACTCCTGCACTGATACACCTGCCCTTAATCTCCTGCCCTGAAACTCATGCCCTGAATCTCATGCCCTGAATCTCATGCTCTGAAACTCGTGCACTGAATCTCATGACCTCAAGTTCCTGCACTGAAACTCATGCCCTGAATCTCATGTCCTGAAACTCCTGCCCTGAATCACCTACCCTGAAACTCATGCCCTGAATCTCATGCCCTGTAACTCCTGCACTGAAACTCATGCCATGAATCTCATATCCTGAAACTCACGCCCTGAATCACATGCCCTGAAACTCCTGCACTGAAACTCATGCCCTGAAACTCATGCCCTGAATCTCCTGTCCTGAAACTCATGACCTGAAACTCATGCCCTGAATCTCATGCCCTGAAACTCCTGCACTGAAACACCTGCCCTGAATCTCCTGCCCTGAATATCATGCCCTGAATCTCTTGCCCTGAATCTCATGCTCTGAAACTCGTGTACTGAATCTCATGCCCTCAAGTTCCTGCACTGAAACTCATGCCCTGAATCTCATGCCCTGAAACTCATGCACTGAACCTCATGCCCTGAAACTGAAGCCCTGAATCTCATGCCCTGAAACTCATGCCCTAAATCACATACCCTGAAACTCCTGCCCTGAAACTCATGCACTGAAGCTCATGCCCTGAATCACATGCCCTAATACTCCTGCCCTGAATCATCTGCTTAGAAACTCATGCCCTGAATTACATGCC
>NW_027277533.1:0-27284 GCF_030028105.1 Mobula birostris
AACCTAATGGAAACACCTCAGGGTAACTTCCCACATGATTCTGAGATGACTGAAAGTTGTTTCATGCCTCTAGACATCAAGACAAAAAAGTTGTTATCCCAGTGCATACAATGCTTTGAAAATACAAAGAGTATACATTTCAATTTTACACCAAAGTGCTTACTGCAAACCTAATGGAAACACCTTAGGTTAACTTCCCTCATGATTCTGAAATGTCTGCAAGTTGTTTCATGCCTCTGTACATAAAGACAAAAAAGTTGATTTCTTAGAGAATAGAGTGCTTTGACATTAAAAGTATTATACATTTGAATTTTACACCAAAGTACTTAGTGCAAACCTAAAGGAAACACCTTAGTTCATCTTCCCACATGATTATGAGTAGTTTGAAAGTAGTTTCATGCCTCTGCTCGTCTAGACAAAAAAGTTCTTTTCTCAGTGCTTGTAAAGCTTTGACAATACAAATAGTATACATTTCAATTTTACACCAAAGTGCTTAGTGCAAACCTAATGGAAACAGCTTAGGTTAACTTCCCACATGAGTCTGAGATGACTGAAAGTTGTTTCATGCCTCTAGACATCAAGACAAAAAAGTTGTTATCTCAGTGCATACAATGCTTTGAAAATACAAAGAGTATACATTTCAATTTTACACCAAAGTGCTTACTGCAAACCTAATGGAAACACCTTAGGTTAACTTCCCTCATGATTCTGAAATGTCTGCAAGTTGTTTCATGCCTCTGTACATAAAGACAAAAAAGTTGATTTCTCAGAGAATAGAGTGCTTTGACATTAAAAGTATTATACATTTGAATTTTACACCAAAGTACTTAGTGCAAACCTAAAGGAAACACCTTAGTTCAACTTCCCACATGATTATGAGTAGTTTGAAAGTAGTTTCATGCCTCTGCTCGTCAAGACAAAAAAGTTCTTTTCTCAGTGCTTCCAAAGCTTTGACAATACAAATAGTATACATTTCAATTTTACACCAAAGTACTTAGTGCAAACCTAATGGAAACAGCTTAGGTTAACTTCCCACATGATTCTGAAATGTCTGCAAGTTGTTTCATGCCTCTGTACATAACGACAAAAAAGTTGATTTCTCAGAGATTAGAGTGCTTTGACATTAAAAGTATTATACATTTGAATTTTACACCAAAGTCCTTAGTGCAAACGTAATGGAAACACCTTAGTTCAACTTCCCACATGATTATGAGTAGTTTCAAAGTAGTTTCATGCCTCTGCTCGTCAAGACAAAATAGTTCTTTTCTCAGTGCTTCCAATGCTTTCACAATACAAATAGTATACATTTCAATTTTACACCAAAGTACTCAGTGCAAACCTAAAGGAAACACCTTAGATTAACTTCCCACATGATTCTGAGATGACTGAAAGTTGTTTCATGCCTCTAGACATCAAGACAAAAAAGTTGTTATCTCAGAGCATAAAATGCTTTGACAATACAAAGAGTATACATTTCAATTTTACACCAAAGTACTTATTGCAAACCTAATGGAAACACCTTAGGTTAACTTCCCACATGATTCTGAAATGTCTGCAAGTTGTTTCATGCCTCTGTACATAAAGACAAAAAAGTTGATTTCTCAGAGATTAGAGTGTTTTGACATTAAAAGTATTATACATTTGAATTTTACACCAAAGTACTTAGTGCAAACCTAATGAAAACACCTTAGTTCAACTTCCCACATGATTATGAGTAGTTTGAAAGTAGTTTCATGCCTCTGCTCATCAAGACAAAAATGTTCTTTTCTCAGTGCTTCCAATGCTTTGACAATACAAATAGTATACATTTCAATTTTACACCAAAGAACTGACTGCAAACCAAATGGAAACACCTTAGGTTAACTTCCCACATGATTCTGAGATGACTGAAAGTTGTTTCATGCCTTTAGACATTAAGACAAAAAAGTTGTTATCTCAGTGCATACAATGCTTTGACGTAACAGTAGTATACACTTAAATTGTATTGAAAAGTCCTGACTGGAAACCTAATGGAAACACCTTTGGTTAACTTCCCTCATGATTATGAGCAGTTTGAAAGTTTTTTCATGCCTCTATACATCAAGACAACAAAGTTGTTATCTCAGTGCATACATTGCTTTGACAATACAAATAGTATACATTTCAATCTTACACCAAAGTACTTAGTGCAAACCGAATGGAAACACCTTAGGTTGACTTCCCACATGATTCTGAGATGACTGAAAGTTGTTTCATGCCTCTAGACATCAAGACAAAAAAGTTGTTATCTCAGAGCATACAATGCTTTGACAATACAAAGAGTATACATTTCAATTTTACACCAAAGTACTTACTGCAAACCTAATGGAAACACCTTAGGTTAACTTCCCACATGATTCTGAAATGTCTGCAAGTTGTTTCATGCCTCTGTACATAAAGACAAAAAAGTTGATTTCTCAGAGATTAGAGTGCTTTGACATTAAAAGTAATATACATTTGAATTTTACACCAAAGTACTCAGTGCAAACCTAATGGAAACACCTTAGTTCAACTTCCCACATGATTATGAATAGTTTGAAAGTAGTTTCATGCCTCTGCTCATCAAGACAAAAATGTTCTTTTCTCAGTGCTTCCAATGCTTTGACAATACAAATAGTATATATTTCAATTTTACACCAAAGAACTTACTGCAAACCTAATGGAAACACCTTAGGTTAACTTCCCACATGATTCTGAGATGACTGAAACTTGTTTCATGCCTTTAGACATTAAGACAAAAAAGTTGTTATCTCAGAGCATACAATGCTTTGACGTAACAGTAGTATACACTTAAATTGTATTGAAAAGTCCTGACTGGAAACCTAATGGAAACACCTTTGGTTAACTTCCCTCATGATTATGAGCAGTTTGAAAGTTTTTTCATGCCTCTATACATCAAGACAACAAAGTTGTTATCTCAGTGCATACAATGCTTTGTCAGAACAAATAGTATACATTTCAATTTTACACCAAAGTACTTAGTGCAAACCTAATGGAAACACCTCAGGTTAACTTCCCACATGATTCTGAGATGACTGAAAGTTGTTTCATGCCTCTAGACATCAAGACAAAAAAGTTGTTATCTCAGTGCATACAATGCTTTGAAAATACAAAGAGTATACATTTCAATTTTACACCAAAGTGCTTACTGCAAACCTAATGGAAACACCTTAGGTTAACTTCCCTCATGATTCTGAAATGTCTGCAAGTTGTTTCATGCCTCTGTACATAAAGACAAAAAAGTTGATTTCTCAGAGAATAGAGTGCTTTGACATTAAAAGTATTATACATTTGAATTTTACACCAAAGTACTTAGTGCAAACCTAAAGGAAACACCTTAGCTCAACTTCCCACATGATTATGATTAGTTTGAAAGTAGTTTCATGCCTCTGCTCGTCAAGACAAAAAAGTTCTTTTCTCAGTGCTTCCAAAGCTTTGACAATACAAATAGTATACATTTCAATTTTACACCAAAGTACTTAGTGCAAACTTAATGGAAACAGCTTAGGTTAACTTCCCACATGATTCTGAAATGTCTGCAAGTTGTTTCATGCCTCTGTACATAACGACAAAAAAGTTGATTTCTCAGAGATTAGAGTGCTTTGACATTAAAAGTATTATACATTTGAATTTTACACCAAAGTCCTTAGTGCAAACCTAAAGGAAACACCTTAGTTCAACTTCCCACATGATTATGAGTAGTTTGAAAGTAGTTTCATGCCTCTGCTTGTCAAGACAAAAAAGTTCTTTTCTCAGTGCTTCCAATGCTTTCACAATACAAATAGTATACATTTCAATTTTACACCAAAGTACTTAGTGCAAACCTAAAGGAAACACCTTAGATTAACTTCCCACATGATTCTGAGATGACTGAAAGTTGTTTCATGCCTCTAGACATTAAGACAAAAAAGTTGTTATCTCAGTGCATACAATGCTTTGATGTAACAGTAGTATACACTTCAATTGTACTGAAAAGTCCTGACTGCAAACCGAATGCAAACACCTTTGGTTAACTTCCCACATGATTATGAGCAGTTTGAAAGTTGTTTCATGCCTATATACATCAAGACAACAAAGTTGTTATCTCAGTGCATACAATGCTTTGACAATACAAATAGTATACACTTCAATTTTACACCAAAGTACTTAGTGCAAACCTAATGGAAACACCTTAGGTTAACTTCCCACATGATTCTGAGATGACTGAAAGTTGTTTCATGCCTCTGGACATCAAGACAAACAAGTTGTTATCTCAGTGCATACAGTGCTTTGACAATACAAAGAGTATACATTTCAATTTTACACCAAAGTACTTACTGCAAACCTAATGGAAACAGCTTAGGTTAACTTCCCACATGATTCTGAGATGACTGAAAGTTGTTTTATGCCTCTATACATCAAGACAACAAAGTTGTTATCGCAGTGCATACAATGCTTTGACAATACAAAGAGTATGCATTTCAATTTTAAACCAAAATTCTTACTGCAAACCTAATGGAAACACCTTTGGGTAACTTCCCACATGATTATGAGCAGTTTGAAAGTTGTTTCATGCCTATATACATCAAGACAAAAAAGTTCTTTTCTCAGTGCTTCCAGTGCTTTGCAATACAAATAGTATACATTTCAATCTTACACCAAAGTACTTAGTGCAAACCGAATGGAAACACCTTAGGTTGACTTCCCACATGATTCTGAGATGACTGAAAGTTGTTTCATGCCTCTAGACATCAAGACAAAAAAGTTGTTATCTCAGTGCATACAATGCTTTGACAATACAAAGAGTATACATTTCAATTTTACACCAAAGTACTTACTGCAAACCTAATGGAAACAGCTTAGGTTAACTTCCCACATGATTCTGAAATGTCTGCAAGTTGTTTCATGCCTCTGTACATAACGACAAAAAAGTTGATTTCTCAGAGATTAGAGTCCTTTGACATTAAAAGTATTATACATTTGAATTTTACACCAAAGTCCTTAGTGCAAACCTAATGGAAACAGCTTAGTTCAACTTCCCACATGATTATGAGTAGTTTCAAAGTAGTTTCATGCCTCTGCTCGTCAAGACAAAAAAGTTCTTTTCTCAGTGCTTCCAATGCTTTCACAATACAAATAGTATACATTTCAATTTTACACCAAAGTACTTAGTGCAAACCTAAAGGAAACACCTTAGATTAACTTCCCACATGATTCTGAGATGACTGAAAGTTGTTTCATGCCTCTAGACATTAAGACAAAAAAGTTGTTATCTCAGTGCATACAATGCTTTGATGTAACAGTAGTATACACTTCAATTGTACTGAAAAGTCCTGACTGCAAACCGAATGCAAACACCTTTGGTTAACTTCCCACATGATTATGAGCAGTTTGAAAGTTGTTTCATGCCTATATACATCAAGACAACAAAGTTCTTATCTCAGTGCATACAATGCTTTGACAATACAAATAGTATACACTTCAATTTTACACCAAAGTACTTAGTGCAAACCTAATGGAAACACCTTAGGTTAACTTCCCACATGATTCTGAGATGACTGAAAGTTGTTTCATGCCTCTAGACATCAAGACAAAAAAGTAGTTATCTCAGTGCATACAATGCTTTGACAATACAAAGAGTATACATTTCAATTTTACACCAAAGTGCTTACTGCAAACCTAATGGAAACACCTTAGGTTAACTTCCCTCATGATTCTGAAATGTCTGCAAGTTGTTTCATACCTCTGTACATAAAGACAAAAAAGTTGATTTCTCAGAGAATAGAGTGCTTTGACATTAAAAGTATTATACATTTGAATTTTACACCAAAGTACTTAGAGCAAACCTAAAGGAAACACCTTAGTTCAACTTCCCACATGATTATGAGCAGTTTGAAACTAGATTCATGCCTCTGATCGTCAAGAGAAAAAAGTTCTTTTCTCAGTGCTTCCAATGCTTTGACAATACAAACAGTATACATTTCAATTTTACACCAAAGTACTTAGTGCAAACCTAAAGGAAACACCTTAGGTTAACTTCCCACATGATTCTGAGATGACTGAAAGTTGTTTCAAGCCTCTAGACATTAAGACAAAAAAGTTGTTATCTCAGTGCATGCAATGCTTTGATGTAACAGTAGTATACACTTCAATTGTACTGAAAAGTCCTGACTGCAAACCGAATGCAAACACCTTTGGTTAACTTCCCACATGATTATGAGCAGTTTGAAAGTTGTTTCATGCCTATATACATCAAGACAACAAAGTTGTTATCTCAGTGCATACAATGCTTTGACAATACAAATAGTATACACTTCAATTTTACACCAAAGTACTTAGTGCAAACCTAATGGAAACACCTTAGGTTAACTTCCCACATGATTCTGAGATGACTGAAAGTTGTTTCATGCCTCTGGACATCAAGACAAAAAAGTTGTTATCTCAGTGCATACAATGCTTTGACAATACAAAGAGTATACATTTCAATTTTACACCAAAGTACTTACTGCAAACCTAATGGAAACAGCTTAGGTTAACTTCCCACATGATTCTGAGATGACTGAAAGTTGTTTTATGCCTCTATACATCAAGACAACAAAGTTGTTATCGCAGTGCATACAATGCTTTGACAATACAAAGAGTATGCATTTCAATTTTAAACCAAAGTTCTTACTGCAAACCTAATGGAAAAACCTTTGGGTAACTTCCCACATGATTATGAGCAGTTTGAAAGTTGTTTCATGCCTATATACATCAAGACAAAAAAGTTCTTTTCTCAGTGCTTCCAGTGCTTTGCAATGCAAATAGTATACATTTCAATCTTACACCAAAGTACTTAGTGCAAACCGAATGGAAACACCTTAGGTTGACTTCCCACATGATTCTGAGATGACTGAAAGTTGTTTCATGCCTCTAGACATCAAGACAAAAAAGTTGTTATCTCAGTGCATACAATGCTTTGACAATACAAAGAGTATACATTTCAATTTTACACCAAAGTACTTACTGCAAACCTAATGGAAACAGCTTAGCTAACTTCCCACATGATTCTGAGATGACTGAAAGTTGTTTCATGCCTCTAGACATCAAGACAAAAAAGTTGTTATCTCAGAGCATAAAATGCTTTGACAATACAAAGAGTATACATTTCAATTTTACACCAAAGTACTTACTGCAAAACTAATGGAAACACCTTAGGTTAACTTCCCACATGATTCTGAAATGTCTGCAAGTTGTTTCATGCCTCTGTACATAAAGACAAAAAAGTTGATTTCTCAGAGATTAGAGTGCTTTGACATTAAAAGTATTATACATTTGAATTTTACACCAAAGTACTTAGTGCAAACCTAATGGAAACACCGTAGTTCAACTTCCCACATGATTATGAGTAGTTTGAAAGTAGTTTCATGCCTCTGCTCATCAAGACAAAAAAGTTCTTTTCTCAGTGCTTCCAATGCCTTGACAATACAAATAGTATACATTTCAATTTTACACCAATGAACTTACTGCAAACCTAATGGAAGCACCTTAGGTTAACTTCCCACATGATTCTGAGATGACTGAAACTTGTTTCATGCCTTTAGACATTAAGACAAAAAAGTTGTTATCTCAGTGCATACAATGCTTTGACGTAACTGTAGTATACACTAAAATTGTACTGAAAAGTCCTGACTGCAAACCTAATGGAAACACCTTTGGTTAACTTCCCTCATGATTATGAGCAGTTTGAAAGTTTTTTCATGCCTCTATACATCAAGACAACAAAGTTGTTATCTCAGTGCATACAATGCTTTGTCAGTACAAATAGTATACATTTCAATTTTACACCAAAGTACTTAGTGCAAACCTAATGGAAACACCTCAGGTTAACTTCCCACATGATTCTGAGATGACTGAAAGTTGTTTCATGCCTCTAGACATCAAGACAAAAAAGTTGTTATCTCAGTGCATACAATGCTTTGAAAATACAAAGAGTATACATTTCAATTTTACACCAAAGTACTTAGTGCAAACCTAATGGAAACACCTCAGGTTAACTTCCCACATGATTCTGAGATGACTGAAAGTTGTTTCATGCCTCTAGACATCAAGACAAAAAAGTTGTTATCTCAGTGCATACAATGCTTTGAAAATACAAAGAGTATACATTTCAATTTTACACCAAAGTGCTTACTGCAAACCTAATGGAAACGCCTTAGGTTAACTTCCCTCATGATTCTGAAATGTCTGCAAGTTGTTTCATGCCTCTGTACATAAAGACAAAAAAGTTGATTTCTCAGAGAATAGAGTGCTTTGACATTAAAAGTATTATACATTTGAATTTTACACCAAAGTACTTAGAGCAAACCTAAAGGAAACACCTTAGTTCAACTTCCCACATGATTATGAGCAGTTTGAAAGTAGATTCATGCCTCTGATCGTCAAGAGAAAAAAGTTCTTTTCTCAGTGCTTCCAATGCTTTGACAATACAAATAGTATACATTTCAATTTTACACCAAAGTACTTAGGGCAAACCTAAAGGAAACACCTTAGGTTAACTTCCCACATGATTCTGAGATGACTGAAAGTTGTTTCATGCCTCTAGACATTAAGA
Organism: Mobula birostris; assembly: GCF_030028105.1. Classification (NCBI taxonomy): domain Eukaryota; kingdom Metazoa; phylum Chordata; class Chondrichthyes; order Myliobatiformes; family Myliobatidae; genus Mobula; species Mobula birostris. The sequence continues at coordinate 8,591 of NW_027277533.1, forward strand.
CAAAAAAGTTGTTATCTCAGTGCATACAATGCTTTGATGTAACAGTAGTATACACTTCAATTGTCCTGAAAAGTCCTGACTGCAAACCTAATGCAAACACCTTTGGTTAACTTCCAACATGATGATGAGCAGTTTGAAAGGTGTTTCATGCCTCTATACATCAAGACAACAAAGTTGTTATCTCAGTGCATACAATGCTTTGACAATACAAATAGTATACACTTCAATTTTACACCAAAGTACTTAGTGCAAACCTAATGGAAACACCTTAGGTTAACTTCCCACATGATTCTGAGATGACTGAAAGTTGTTTCATGCCTCTAGACATCAAGACAAAAAAGTTGTTATCTCAGTGCATACAATGCTTTGACGTAACAGTAGTATACACTTAAATTGTACTGAAAAGTCCTGACTGCAAACCTAATGGAAACACCTTTGGTTAACGTCCCTCATGAGTATGAGCAGTTTGAAAGTTTTTTCATGTCTCTATACATCAAGACAACAAAGTTGTTATCTCAGTGCATACAATGCTTTGTCAGTACAAATAGTATACATTTCAATTTTACACCAAAGTACTTAGTGCAAACCTAATGGAAACACCTGAGGTTAACTTCCCACATGATTCTGAGATGGCGGAAAGTTGTTGCATGCCTCTAGACATCAAGACAAAAAAGTTGTTATCTCAGTGCATACAATGCTTTGAAAATACAAAGAGTATACATTTCAATTTTACACCAAAGTGCTTACTGCAAACCTAATGGAAACACCTTAGGTTAACTTCCCTCATGATTATGAGCAGTTTGAAAGTTTTTCATGCCTATATACATCAAGACAAAAAATGTTCTTTTCTCAGTGCTTCCAGTGCTTTGCAATACAAATAGTATACATTTCAATCTTACACCAAAGTACTTAGTGCAAACCGAATGGAAACACCTTAGGTTAACTTCCCACATGATTCTCAGATGACTGAAAGTTGTTTCATGCCTCTAGACATCAAGACAAAAAATTTGTCATCTCAGAGCATACAATGCTTTGACAATACAAAGAGTATACATTTCAATTTTACACCAAAGTACTTACTGCAAACCTAACGGAAACACCTTAGTTTAACTTCCCACATGATTATGAGTAGTTTGAAAGTAGTTTCATGCCTCTGCTCATCAAAACAAAAATGTTCTTTTCTCAGTGCTTCCAATGCTTTGACAATACAAATAGTATACATTTCAATTTTACACCAAATAACTTACTGCAAACCTAATGGAAACACCTTAGGTTAACTTCCCACATGATTCTGAGATGACTGAAAGTTGTTTCATGCCTTTAGACATTAAGACAAAAAAGTTGTTATCTCAGTGCATACAATGCTTTGACGTAACAGTAGTATACACTTCAATTGTATTGATAAGTCCTGACTGGAAACCTAATGGAAACACCTTTGGTTAACTTCCCTCATGATTATGAGCAGTTTGAAAGTTTTTTCATGCCTCTATACATCAAGACAACAAAGTTGTTATCTCAGTGCATACAATGCTTTGTCGGTACAAATAGTATAAATTTCAATTTTACACCAAAGTAATTAGTGCAAACCTAAAGGAAACACCTTAGGTTAACTTCCCACATGATTCTGAGATGACTGAAAGTTGTTTGATGCCTCTAGACATCAAGACAAAAAAGTTGTTATCTCTGTGCATAGAATGCTTTGATGTAACAGTAGTATACACTTCAATTGTCCTGAAAAGTCCTGACTGCAAACCCAATGCAAACACCTTTGGTTAACTTCCAACATGATTATGAGCAGTTTCAAAGGTGTTTCATGCCTCTATACATCAAGACAACAAAGTTGTTATCTCAGTGCATACATTGCTTTGACAATACAAAGAGTATACATTTCAATTTTACACCAAAGTACTTACTGCAAACCTAATGGAAACACCTTTGGTTAACTTCCCACATGATTATGAGCAGTTTGAAAGTTGTTTCATGCCTATATACATCAAGACAAAAAAGTTCTTTTCTCAGTGCTTCCAGTGCTTTGCAATACAAATAGTATACATTTCAATTTTACACCAAAGTAGTTAGTGCAAACCGAATGGAAACTCCTTAGGTTAACTTCCCACATGATTCTGAGATGACTGAAAGTTGTTTCATGCCTCTAGACATCAAGACAAAAAAGTAGTTATCTCAGTGCATACAAAGCTTTGACAATACAAAGAGTATACATATCAATTTTACACCAAAGTACTTACTGCAAACCTAATGGAAACACCTTAGGTTAACTTCCCACATGATTCTGAAATGTCTGCAAGTTGTTTCATGCCTCTGTACATAAAGACAAAAAAGTTGATTTCTCAGAGATTAGAGTGCTTTGACATTAAAAGTATTATACATTTGAATTTTACACCAAAGTACTTAGTGCAAACCTAATGGAAACACCGTAGTTCAACTTCCCACATGATTATGAGTAGTTTGAAAGTAGTTTCATGCCTCTGCTCATCAAGACAAAAAAGTTCTTTTCTCAGTGCTTCCAATGCCTTGACAATACAAATAGTATACATTTCAATTTTACACCAATGAACTTACTGCAAACCTAATGGAAACACCTTAGGTTAACTTCCCACATGATTCTGAGATGACTGAAACTTGTTTCATGCCTTTAGACATTAAGACAAAAAAGTTGTTATCTCAGTGCATACAATGCTTTGACGTAACAGTAGTATACACTAAAATTGTACTGAAAAGTCCTGACTGCAAACCTAATGGAAACACCTTTGGTTAACTTCCCTCATGATTATGAGCAGTTTGAAAGTTTTTTCATGCCTCTATACATCAAGACAACAAAGTTGTTATCTCAGTGCATACAATGCTTTGTCAGTACAAATAGTATACATTTCAATTTTACACCAAAGTACTTAGTGCAAACCTAATGGAAACACCTCAGGTTAACTTCCCACATGATTCTGAGATGACTGAAAGTTGTTTCATGCCTCTAGACATCAAGAGAAAAAAGTTGTTATCTCAGTGCATACAATGCTTTGACAATACAAAGAGTATACATTTCAATTTTACACCAAAGTACTTAGTGCAAACCTAATGGAAACACCTCAGGTTAACTTCCCACATGATTCTGAGATGACTGAAAGTTGTTTCATGCCTCTAGACATCAAGACAAAAAAGTTGTTATCTCAGTGCATACAATGCTTTGAAAATACAAAGAGTATACATTTCAATTTTACACCAAAGTGCTTACTGCAAACCTAATGGAAACACCTTAGGTTAACTTCCCTCATGATTCTGAAATGTCTGCAAGCTGTTTCATACCTCTGTACATAAAGACAAAAAAGTTGATTTCTCAGAGAATAGAGTACTTTGACATTAAAAGTACTATACATTTGAATTTTACACCGAAGTACTTAGAGCAAACCTAAAGGAAACACCTTAGTTCAACTTCCCACATGATTATGAGCAGTTTGAAAGTAGATTCATGCCTCTGATCGTCAAGAGAAAAAAGTTCTTTTCTCAGTGCTTCCAATGCTTTGACAATAGAAATAGTATACATTTCAATTTTACACCAAAGTACTTAGTGCAAACCTAAAGGAAACACCTTAGGTTAACTTCCCACATGATTCTGAGATGACTGAAAGTTGTTTCATGCCTCTAGACATCAAGACAAAAAAGTTGTTATCTCTGTGCATAGAATGCTTTGATGTAACAGTAGTATACACTTCAATTGTCCTGAAAAGTCCTGACTGCAAACCCAATGCAAACACCTTTGGTTAACTTCCAACATGATTATGAGCAGTTTCAAAGGTGTTTCATGCCTCTATACATCAAGACAACAAAGTTGTTATCTCAGTGCATACATTGCTTTGACAATACAAAGAGTATACATTTCAATTTTACACCAAAGTACTTACTGCAAACCTAATGGAAACACCTTTGGTTAACTTCCCACATGATTATGAGCAGTTTGAAAGTTGTTTCATGCCTATATACATCAAGACAAAAAAGTTCTTTTCTCAGTGCTTCCAGTGCTTTGCAATACAAATAGTATACATTTCAATTTTACACCAAAGTAGTTAGTGCAAACCGAATGGAAACTCCTTAGGTTAACTTCCCACATGATTCTGAGATGACTGAAAGTTGTTTCATGCCTCTAGACATCAAGACAAAAAAGTAGTTATCTCAGTGCATACAAAGCTTTGACAATACAAAGAGTATACATATCAATTTTACACCAAAGTACTTACTGCAAACCTAATGGAAACACCTTAGGTTAACTTCCCACATGATTCTGAAATGTCTGCAAGTTGTTTCATGCCTCTGTACATAAAGACAAAAAAGTTGATTTCTCAGAGATTAGAGTGCTTTGACATTAAAAGTATTATACATTTGAATTTTACACCAAAGTACTTAGTGCAAACCTAATGGAAACACCGTAGTTCAACTTCCCACATGATTATGAGTAGTTTGAAAGTAGTTTCATGCCTCTGCTCATCAAGACAAAAAAGTTCTTTTCTCAGTGCTTCCAATGCCTTGACAATACAAATAGTATACATTTCAATTTTACACCAATGAACTTACTGCAAACCTAATGGAAACACCTTAGGTTAACTTCCCACATGATTCTGAGATGACTGAAACTTGTTTCATGCCTTTAGACATTAAGACAAAAAAGTTGTTATCTCAGTGCATACAATGCTTTGACGTAACAGTAGTATACACTAAAATTGTACTGAAAAGTCCTGACTGCAAACCTAATGGAAACACCTTTGGTTAACTTCCCTCATGATTATGAGCAGTTTGAAAGTTTTTTCATGCCTCTATACATCAAGACAACAAAGTTGTTATCTCAGTGCATACAATGCTTTGTCAGTACAAATAGTATACATTTCAATTTTACACCAAAGTACTTAGTGCAAACCTAATGGAAACACCTCAGGTTAACTTCCCACATGATTCTGAGATGACTGAAAGTTGTTTCATGCCTCTAGACATCAAGACAAAAAAGTTGTTATCTCAGTGCATACAATGCTTTGACAATACAAAGAGTATACATTTCAATTTTACACCAAAGTACTTAGTGCAAACCTAATGGAAACACCTCAGGTTAACTTCCCACATGATTCTGAGATGACTGAAAGTTGTTTCATGCCTCTAGACATCAAGACAAAAAAGTTGTTATCTCAGTGCATACAATGCTTTGAAAATACAAAGAGTATACATTTCAATTTTACACCAAAGTGCTTACTGCAAACCTAATGGAAACACCTTAGGTTAACTTCCCTCATGATTCTGAAATGTCTGCAAGCTGTTTCATACCTCTGTACATAAAGACAAAAAAGTTGATTTCTCAGAGAATAGAGTACTTTGACATTAAAAGTACTATACATTTGAATTTTACACCGAAGTACTTAGAGCAAACCTAAAGGAAACACCTTAGTTCAACTTCCCACATGATTATGAGCAGTTTGAAAGTAGATTCATGCCTCTGATCGTCAAGAGAAAAAAGTTCTTTTCTCAGTGCTTCCAATGCTTTGACAATAGAAATAGTATACATTTCAATTTTACACCAAAGTACTTAGTGCAAACCTAAAGGAAACACCTTAGGTTAACTTCCCACATGATTCTGAGATGACTGAAAGTTGTTTCATGCCTCTAGACATTAAGACAAAAAAGTTGTTATCTCAGTGCATACAATGCTTTGATGTAACAGTAGTATACACTTCAATTGTCCTGAAAAGTCCTGACTGCAAACCTAATGCAAACACCTTTGGTTAACTTCCAACATGATTATGAGCAGTTTGAAAGGTGTTTCATGCCTCTATACATCAAGACAACAAAGTTGTTTTCTCAGTGCATACAATGCTTTGACAATACAAATAGTATACACTTCAATTTTACACCAAAATACTTAGTGCAAACTTAATGGAAACACCTTAGGTTAACTTCCCACATGATTCTGAGATGACTGAAAGTTGTTTCATGCCTCTAGACATCAAGACAAAAAAGTTGTTATCTCAGTGCATACAATGCTTTGACAATACAAAGAGTATACATTTCAATTTTACACCAAAGTACTTACTGCAAACCTAATGGAAACAGCTTAGGTTAACTTCCCACATGATTCTGAGATGACTGAAAGTTGTTTCATGCCTCTATACATCAAGACAACAAAGTTGTTATCGCAGTGCATACAATGCTTTGACAATACAAAGAGTATGCATTTCAATTTTAAACCAAAGTACTTACTGCAAACCTAATGGAAACACCTTTGGTTAACTTCCCACATGATTATGAGCAGTTTGAAAGTTGTTTCATGCCTATATACATCAAGACAAAAAAGTTGTTTTCTCAGTGCTTCCAGTGCTTTGTAATACAAATAGTATACAGTTCAATTTTACACCAAAGTACTTAGTGCAAACCGAATTGAAACACCTTAGGTTAACTTCCCACATGATTCTGAGATGACTGAAAGTTGTTTCATGCCTCTAGACATCAAGACAAAAAAGTTGTTATCTCAGTGCATACATGCTTTGACAATACAAAGAGTATACATTTCAATTTTACACCAAAGTACTTACTGCAAACCTAAGGGAAACAGCTTAGGTTAACTTCCCACATGATTCTGAAATGTCTGCAAGTTGTTTCATGCCTCTGTACATAACGACAAAAAAGTTGATTTGTCAGAGATTAGAGTCCTTTGACATTAAAAGTATTATACATTTGAATTTTACACCAAAGTCCTTAGTGCAAACCTAATGGAAACAGCTTAGTTCAACTTCCCACATGATTATGAGTAGTTTCAAAGTAGTTTCATGCCTCTGCTCGTCAAGACAAAAAAGTTCTTTTCTCAGTGCTTCCAATGCTTTCACAATACAAATAGTATACATTTCAATTTTACACCAAAGTACTTAGTGCAAACGTAAAGGAAACACCTTAGATTAACTTCCCTCATGATTCTGAGATGACTGAAAGTTGTTTCATGCCTCTAGACATTAAGACAAAAAAGTTGTTATCTCAGTGCATACAATGCTTTGATGTAACAGTAGTATACACTTCAATTGTACTGAAAAGTCCTGACTGCAAACCGAATGCAAACACCTTTGGTTAACTTCCCACATGATTATGAGCAGTTTGAAAGTTGTTTCATGCCTATATACATCAAGACAACAAAGTTCTTATCTCAGTGCATACAATGCTTTGACAATACAAATAGTATACACTTCAATTTTACACCAAAGTACTTAGTGCAAACCTAATGGAAACACCTTAGGTTAACTTCCCACATGATTCTGAGATGACTGAAAGTTGTTTCATGCCTCTAGACATCAAGACAAAAAAGTAGTTATCTCAGTGCATACAATGCTTTGACAATACAAAGAGTATACATTTCAATTTTACAGCAAAGTGCTTACTGCAAACCTAATGGAAACACCTTAGGTTAACTTCCCTCATGATTCTGAAATGTCTGCAAGTTGTTTCATACCTCTGTACATAAAGACAAAAAAGTTGATTTCTCAGAGAAGAGAGTGCTTTGACATTAAAAGTATTATACATTTGAATTTTACACCAAAGTACTTAGAGCAAACCTAAAGGAAACACCTTAGTTCAACTTCCCACATGATTATGAGCAGTTTGAAACTAGATTCATGCCTCTGATCGTCAAGAGAAAAAAGTTCTTTTCTCAGTGCTTCCAATGCTTTGACAATACAAACAGTATACATTTCAATTTTACACCAAAGTACTTAGTGCAAACCTAAAGGAAACACCTTAGGTTAACTTCCCACATGATTCTGAGATGACTGAAAGTTGTTTCAAGCCTCTAGACATTAAGACAAAAAAGTTGTTATCTCAGTGCATGCAATGCTTTGATGTAACAGTAGTATACACTTCAATTGTCCTGAAAAGTCCTGACTGCAAACCTAATGCAAACACCTTTGGTTAGCTTCCAACATGATTATGAGCAGTTTGAAAGGTGTTTCATGCCTCTATACATCAAGACAACAAAGTTGTTATCTCAGTGCATACAATGCTTTGACAATACAAATAGTATACACTTCAATTTTACACCAAAGTACTCAGTGCAAACCTAATGGAAACACCTTAGGTTAACTTCCCACATGATTCTGAGATGACTGAAAGTTGTTTCATGCCTCTAGACATCAAGACAAAAAAGTTGTTATCTCAGTGCATACAATGCTTTGACAATACAAAGAGTATACATTTCAATTTTACACCAAAGTACTTACTGCAAACCTAATGGAAACAGCTTAGGTTAACTTCCCACATGATTCTCAGATGACTGATAGTTGTTTCATGCCTCTATACATCAAGGCAACAAAGTTGTTATCGCAGTGCATACAATGCTTTGACAATACAAAGAGTATGCATTTCAATTTTAAACCAAAGTACTTACTGCAAACCTAATGGAAACACCTTTGGTTAACTTCCCACATGATTATGAGCAATTTGAAAGTTGTATCATGCCTATATACATCAAGACAAAAAAGTTCTTTTCTCAGTGCTTCCAGTGCTTTGCAATACAAATAGTATACATTTCAATCTTACACCAAAGTACTTAGTGCAAACCGAATGGAAACACCTTAGGTTGACTTCCCACATGATTCTGAGATGACTGAAAGTTGTTTCATGCCTCTAGACATCAAGACAAAAAAGTTGTTATCTCAGTGCATACAATGCTTTGACAATACAAAGAGTATACATTTCAATTTTACACCAAAGTACTTACTGCAAACCTAATGGAAACAGCTTAGCTAACTTCCCACATGATTCTGAGATGACTGAAAGTTGTTTCATGCCTCTAGACATCAAGACAAAAAAGTTGTTATCTCAGAGCATAAAATGCTTTGACAATACAAAGAGTATACATTTCAATTTTACACCAAAGTACTTACTTCAAACCTAATGGAAACACCTCAGGTTAACTTCCCACATGATTCTGAAATGTCTGCAAGTTGTTTCATGCCTCTGTACATAAAGACAAAAAAGTTGATTTCTCAGAGATTAGAGTGCTTTGACATTAAAAGTATTATACATTTGAATTTTACACCAAAGTACTTAGTGCAAACCTAATGGAAACACCGTAGTTCAACTTCCCACATGATTATGAGTAGTTTGAAAGTAGTTTCATGCCTCTGCTCATCAAGACAAAAAAGTTCTTTTCTCAGTGCTTCCAATGCCTTGACAATACAAATAGTATACATTTCAATTTTACACCAATGAACTTACTGCAAACCTAATGGAAGCACCTTAGGTTAACTTCCCACATGATTCTGAGATGACTGAAACTTGTTTCATGCCTTTAGACATTAAGACAAAAAAGTTGTTATCTCAGTGCATACAATGCTTTGACGTAACTGTAGTATACACTAAAATTGTACTGAAAAGTCCTGACTGCAAACCTAATGGAAACACCTTTGGTTAACTTCCCTCATGATTATGAGCAGTTTGAAAGATTTTTCATGCCTCTATACATCAAGACAACAAAGTTGTTATCTCAGTGCATACAATGCTTTGTCAGTACAAATAGTATACATTTCAATTTTACACCAAAGTACTTAGTGCAAACCTAATGGAAACACCTCAGGTTAACTTCCCACATGATTCTGAGATGACTGAAAGTTGTTTCATGCCTCCAGACATCAAGACAAAAAAGTTGTTATCTCAGTGCATACAATGCTTTGAAAATACAAAGAGTATACATTTCAATTTTACACCAAAGTACTTAGTGCAAACCTAATGGAAACACCTCAGGTTAACTTCCCACATGATTCTGAGATGACTGAAAGTTGTTTCATGCCTCTAGACATCAAGACAAAAAAGTTGTTATCTCAGTGCATACAATGCTTTGAAAATACAAAGAGTATACATTTCAATTTTACACCAAAGTGCTTACTGCAAACCTAATGGAAACACCTTAGGTTAACTTCCCTCATGATTCTGAAATGTCTGCAAGTTGTTTCATGCCTCTGTACATAAAGACAAAAAAGTTGATTTCTCAGAGAATAGAGTGCTTTGACATTAAAAGTATTATACATTTGAATTTTACACCAAAGTACTTAGAGCAAACCTAAAGGAAACACCTTAGTTCAACTTCCCACATGATTATGAGCAGTTTGAAAGTAGATTCATGCCTCTGATCGTCAAGAGAAAAAAGTTCTTTTCTCAGTGCTTCCAATGCTTTGACAATACAAATAGTATACATTTCAATTTTACACCAAAGTACTTAGGGCAAACCTAAAGGAAACACCTTAGGTTAACTTCCCACATGATTCTGAGATGACTGAAAGTTGTTTCATGCCTCTAGACATAAAGACAAAAAAGTTGTTATCTCAGTGCATACAATGCTTTGATGTAACAGTAGTATACACTTCAATTGTCCTGAAAAGTCCTGACTGCAAACCTAATGCAAACACCTTTGGTTAACTTCCAACATGATTATGAGCAGTTTGAAAGGTGTTTCATGCCTCTATACATCAAGACAACAAAGTTGTTATCTCAGTGCATACAATGCTTTGACAATACAAATAGTATACACTTCAATTTTACACCAAAGTACTTAGTGCAAACCTAATGGAAACACCTTAGGTTAACTTCCCACATGATTCTGAGATGACTGAAAGTTGTTTCATGCCTCTAGACATCAAGACAAAAAAGTTGTTATCTCAGTGCATACAATGCTTTGACGTAACAGTAGTATACACTTAAATTGTACTGAAAAGTCCTGACTGCAAACCTAATGGAAACACCTTTGGTTAACTTCCCTCATGAGTATGAGCAGTTTGAAAGTTTTTTCATGTCTCTATACATCAAGACAACAAAGTTGTTATCTCAGTGCATACAATGCTTTGTCAGTACAAATAGTATACATTTCAATTTTACACCAAAGTACTTAGTGCAAACCTAATGGAAACACCTGAGGTTAACTTCCCACATGATTCTGAGATGGCGGAAAGTTGTTGCATGCCTCTAGACATCAAGACAAAAAAGTTGTTATCTCAGTGCATACAATGCTTTGACAATACAAAGAGTATACATTTCAATTTTACACCAAAGTACTCAGTGCAAACCTAATGGAAACACCTTAGGTTAACTTCCCACATGATTCTGAGATGACTGAAAGTTGTTTCATGCCTCTAGACATCAAGACAAAAAAGTTGTTATCTCAGTGCATACAATGCTTTGACAATACAAAGAGTATACATTTCAATTTTACACCAAAGTACTTACTGCAAACCTAATGGAAACAGCTTAGGTTAACTTCCCACATGATTCTCAGATGACTGATAGTTGTTTCATGCCTCTATACATCAAGGCAACAAAGTTGTTATCGCAGTGCATACAATGCTTTGACAATACAAAGAGTATGCATTTCAATTTTAAACCAAAGTACTTACTGCAAACCTAATGGAAACACCTTTGGTTAACTTCCCACATGATTATGAGCAATTTGAAAGTTGTATCATGCCTATATACATCAAGACAAAAAAGTTCTTTTCTCAGTGCTTCCAGTGCTTTGCAATACAAATAGTATACATTTCAATCTTACACCAAAGTACTTAGTGCAAACCGAATGGAAACACCTTAGGTTGACTTCCCACATGATTCTGAGATGACTGAAAGTTGTTTCATGCCTCTAGACATCAAGACAAAAAAGTTGTTATCTCAGTGCATACAATGCTTTGACAATACAAAGAGTATACATTTCAATTTTACACCAAAGTACTTACTGCAAACCTAATGGAAACAGCTTAGCTAACTTCCCACATGATTCTGAGATGACTGAAAGTTGTTTCATGCCTCTAGACATCAAGACAAAAAAGTTGTTATCTCAGAGCATAAAATGCTTTGACAATACAAAGAGTATACATTTCAATTTTACACCAAAGTACTTACTGCAAACCTAATGGAAACACCTCAGGTTAACTTCCCACATGATTCTGAAATGTCTGCAAGTTGTTTCATGCCTCTGTACATAAAGACAAAAAAGTTGATTTCTCAGAGATTAGAGTGCTTTGACATTAAAAGTATTATACATTTGAATTTTACACCAAAGTACTTAGTGCAAACCTAATGGAAACACCGTAGTTCAACTTCCCACATGATTATGAGTAGTTTGAAAGTAGTTTCATGCCTCTGCTCATCAAGACAAAAAAGTTCTTTTCTCAGTGCTTCCAATGCCTTGACAATACAAATAGTATACATTTCAATTTTACACCAATGAACTTACTGCAAACCTAATGGAAGCACCTTAGGTTAACTTCCCACATGATTCTGAGATGACTGAAACTTGTTTCATGCCTTTAGACATTAAGACAAAAAAGTTGTTATCTCAGTGCATACAATGCTTTGACGTAACTGTAGTATACACTAAAATTGTACTGAAAAGTCCTGACTGCAAACCTAATGGAAACACCTTTGGTTAACTTCCCTCATGATTATGAGCAGTTTGAAAGTTTTTTCATGCCTCTATACATCAAGACAACAAAGTTGTTATCTCAGTGCATACAATGCTTTGTCAGTACAAATAGTATACATTTCAATTTTACACCAAAGTACTTAGTGCAAACCTAATGGAAACACCTCAGGTTAACTTCCCACATGATTCTGAGATGACTGAAAGTTGTTTCATGCCTCCAGACATCAAGACAAAAAAGTTGTTATCTCAGTGCATACAATGCTTTGAAAATACAAAGAGTATACATTTCAATTTTACACCAAAGTACTTAGTGCAAACCTAATGGAAACACCTCAGGTTAACTTCCCACATGATTCTGAGATGACTGAAAGTTGTTTCATGCCTCTAGACATCAAGACAAAAAAGTTGTTATCTCAGTGCATACAATGCTTTGAAAATACAAAGAGTATACATTTCAATTTTACACCAAAGTGCTTACTGCAAACCTAATGGAAACACCTTAGGTTAACTTCCCTCATGATTCTGAAATGTCTGCAAGTTGTTTCATACCTCTGTACATAAAGACAAAAAAGTTGATTTCTCAGAGAATAGAGTGCTTTGACATTAAAAGTATTATACATTTGAATTTTACACCAAAGTACTTAGAGCAAACCTAAAGGAAACACCTTAGTTCAACTTCCCACATGATTATGAGCAGTTTGAAAGTAGATTCATGCCTCTGATCGTCAAGAGAAAAAAGTTTTTTCTCAGTGCTTCCAATGCTTTGACAATACAAATAGTATACATTTCAATTTTACACCAAAGTACTTAGGGCAAACCTAAAGGAAACACCTTAGGTTAACTTCCCACATGATTCTGAGATGACTGAAAGTTGTTTCATGCCTCTAGACATAAAGACAAAAAAGTTGTTATCTCAGTGCATACAATGCTTTGATGTAACAGTAGTATACACTTCAATTGTCCTGAAAAGTCCTGACTGCAAACCTAATGCAAACACCTTTGGTTAACTTCCAACATGATTATGAGCAGTTTGAAAGGTGTTTCATGCCTCTATACATCAAGACAACAAAGTTGTTATCTCAGTGCATACAATGCTTTGACAATACAAATAGTATACACTTCAATTTTACACCAAAGTACTTAGTGCAAACCTAATGGAAACACCTTAGGTTAACTTCCCACATGATTCTGAGATGACTGAAAGTTGTTTCATGCCTCTAGACATCAAGACAAAAAAGTTGTTATCTCAGTGCATACAATGCTTTGACGTAACAGTAGTATACACTTAAATTGTACTGAAAAGTCCTGACTGCAAACCTAATGGAAACACCTTTGGTTAACTTCCCTCATGAGTATGAGCAGTTTGAAAGTTTTTTCATGTCTCTATACATCAAGACAACAAAGTTGTTATCTCAGTGCATACAATGCTTTGTCAGTACAAATAGTATACATTTCAATTTTACACCAAAGTACTTAGTGCAAACCTAATGGAAACACCTGAGGTTAACTTCCCACATGATTCTGAGATGGCGGAAAGTTGTTGCATGCCTCTAGACATCAAGACAAAAAAGTTGTTATCTCAGTGCATACAATGCTTTGAAAATACAAAGAGTATACATTTCAATTTTACACCAAAGTGCTTACTGCAAACCTAATGGAAACACCTTAGGTTAACTTCCCTCATGATTATGAGCAGTTTGAAAGTTTTTCATGCCTATATACATCAAGACAAAAAATGTTCTTTTCTGAGTGCTTCCAGTGCTTTGCAATACAAATAGTATACATTTCAATCTTACACCAAAGTACTTAGTGCAAACCGAATGGAAACACCTTAGGTTAACTTCCCACATGATTCTGAGATGACTGAAAGTTGTTTCATGCCTCTAGACATCAAGACAAAAAATTTGTCATCTCAGAGCATACAATGCTTTGACAATACAAAGAGTATACATTTCAATTTTACACCAAAGTACTTACTGCAAACCTAACGGAAACACCTTAGTTTAACTTCCCACATGATTATGAGTAGTTTGAAAGTAGTTTCATGCCTCTGCTCATCAAAACAAAAATGTTCTTTTCTCAGTGCTTCCAATGCTTTGACAATACAAATAGTATACATTTCAATTTTACACCAAAGAACTTACTGCAAACCTAATGGAAACACCTTAGGTTAACTTCCCACATGATTCTGAGATGACTGAAAGTTGTTTCATGCCTTTAGACATTAAGACAAAAAAGTTGTTATCTCAGTGCATACAATGCTTTGACGTAACAGTAGTATACACTTCAATTGTATTGATAAGTCCTGACTGGAAACCTAATGGAAACACCTTTGGTTAACTTCCCTCATGATTATGAGCAGTTTGAAAGTTTTTTCATGCCTCTATACATCAAGACAACAAAGTTGTTATCTCAGTGCATACAATGCTTTGTCGGTACAAATAGTATAAATTTCAATTTTACACCAAAGTAATTAGTGCAAACCTAAAGGAAACACCTTAGGTTAACTTCCCACATGATTCTGAGATGACTGAAAGTTGTTTGATGCCTCTAGACATCAAGACAAAAAAGTTGTTATCTCTGTGCATAGAATGCTTTGATGTAACAGTAGTATACACTTCAATTGTCCTGAAAAGTCCTGACTGCAAACCCAATGCAAACACCTTTGGTTAACTTCCAACATGATTATGAGCAGTTTCAAAGGTGTTTCATGCCTCTATACATCAAGACAACAAAGTTGTTATCTCAGTGCATACATTGCTTTGACAATACAAAGAGTATACATTTCAATTTTACACCAAAGTACTTACTGCAAACCTAATGGAAACACCTTTGGTTAACTTCCCACATGATTATGAGCAGTTTGAAAGTTGTTTCATGCCTATATACATCAAGACAAAAAAGTTCTTTTCTCAGTGCTTCCAGTGCTTTGCAATACAAATAGTATACATTTCAATTTTACACCAAAGTAGTTAGTGCAAACCGAATGGAAACTCCTTAGGTTAACTTCCCACATGATTCTGAGATGACTGAAAGTTGTTTCATGCCTCTAGACATCAAGACAAAAAAGTAGTTATCTCAGTGCATACAAAGCTTTGACAATACAAAGAGTATACATATCAATTTTACACCAAAGTACTTACTGCAAACCTAATGGAAACACCTTAGGTTAACTTCCCACATGATTCTGAAATGTCTGCAAGTTGTTTCATGCCTCTGTACATAAAGACAAAAAAGTTGATTTCTCAGAGATTAGAGTGCTTTGACATTAAAAGTATTATACATTTGAATTTTACACCAAAGTACTTAGTGCAAACCTAATGGAAACACCGTAGTTCAACTTCCCACATGATTACGAGTAGTTTGAAAGTAGTTTCATGCCTCTGCTCATCAAGACAAAAAAGTTCTTTTCTCAGTGCTTCCAATGCCTTGACAATACAAATAGTATACATTTCAATTTTACACCAATGAACTTACTGCAAACCTAATGGAAACACCTTAGGTTAACTTCCCACATGATTCTGAGATGACTGAAACTTGTTTCATGCCTTTAGACATTAAGACAAAAAAGTTGTTATCTCAGTGCATACAATGCTTTGACGTAACAGTAGTATACACTAAAATTGTACTGAAAAGTCCTGACTGCAAACCTAATGGAAACACCTTTGGTTAACTTCCCTCATGATTATGAGCAGTTTGAAAGTTTTTTCATGCCTCTATACATCAAGACAACAAAGTTGTTATCTCAGTGCATACAATGCTTTGTCAGTACAAATAGTATACATTTCAATTTTACACCAAAGTACTTAGTGCAAACCTAATGGAAACACCTCAGGTTAACTTCCCACATGATTCTGAGATGACTGAAAGTTGTTTCATGCCTCTAGACATCAAGACAAAAAAGTTGTTATCTCAGTGCATACAATGCTTTATGACAATACAAAGAGTATACATTTCAATTTTACACCAAAGTACTTAGTGCAAACCTAATGGAAACACCTCAGGTTAACTTCCCACATGATTCTGAGATGACTGAAAGTTGTTTCATGCCTCTAGACATCAAGACAAAAAAGTTGTTATCTCAGTGCATACAATGCTTTGAAAATACAAAGAGTATACATTTCAATTTTACACCAAAGTGCTTACTGCAAACCTAATGGAAACACCTTAGGTTAACTTCCCTCATGATTCTGAAATGTCTGCAAGTTGTTTCATACCTCTGTACATAAAGACAAAAAAGTTGATTTCTCAGAGAATAGAGTACTTTGACATTAAAAGTACTATACATTTGAATTTTACACCGAAGTACTTAGAGCAAACCTAAAGGAAACACCTTAGTTCAACTTCCCACATGATTATGAGCAGTTTGAAAGTAGATTCATGCCTCTGATCGTCAAGAGAAAAAAGTTTTTTCTCAGTGCTTCCAATGCTTTGACAATACAAATAGTATACATTTCAATTTTACACCAAAGTACTTAGGGCAAACCTAAAGGAAACACCTTAGGTTAACTTCCCACATGATTCTGAGATGACTGAAAGTTGTTTCATGCCTCTAGACATAAAGACAAAAAAGTTGTTATCTCAGTGCATACAATGCTTTGATGTAACAGTAGTATACACTTCAATTGTCCTGAAAAGTCCTGACTGCAAACCTAATGCAAACACCTTTGGTTAACTTCCAACATGATTATGAGCAGTTTGAAAGGTGTTTCATGCCTCTATACATCAAGACAACAAAGTTGTTATCTCAGTGCATACAATGCTTTGACAATACAAATAGTATACACTTCAATTTTACACCAAAGTACTTAGTGCAAACCTAATGGAAACACCTTAGGTTAACTTCCCACATGATTCTGAGATGACTGAAAGTTGTTTCATGCCTCTAGACATCAAGACAAAAAAGTTGTTATCTCAGTGCATACAATGCTTTGACGTAACAGTAGTATACACTTAAATTGTACTGAAAAGTCCTGACTGCAAACCTAATGGAAACACCTTTGGTTAACTTCCCTCATGAGTATGAGCAGTTTGAAAGTTTTTTCATGTCTCTATACATCAAGACAACAAAGTTGTTATCTCAGTGCATACAATGCTTTGTCAGTACAAATAGTATACATTTCAATTTTACACCAAAGTACTTAGTGCAAACCTAATGGAAACACCTGAGGTTAACTTCCCACATGATTCTGAGATGGCGGAAAGTTGTTGCATGCCTCTAGACATCAAGACAAAAAAGTTGTTATCTCAGTGCATACAATGCTTTGAAAATACAAAGAGTATACATTTCAACTTTACACCAAAGTGCTTACTGCAAACCTAATGGAAACACCTTAGGTTAACTTCCCTCATGATTATGAGCAGTTTGAAAGTTTTTCATGCCTATATACATCAAGACAAAAAATGTTCTTTTCTCAGTGCTTCCAGTGCTTTGCAATACAAATAGTATACATTTCAATCTTACACCAAAGTACTTAGTGCAAACCGAATGGAAACACCTTAGGTTAACTTCCCACATGATTCTGAGATGACTGAAAGTTGTTTCATGCCTCTAGACATCAAGACAAAAAATTTGTCATCTCAGAGCATACAATGCTTTGACAATACAAAGAGTATACATTTCAATTTTACACCAAAGTACTTACTGCAAACCTAACGGAAACACCTTAGTTTAACTTCCCACATGATTATGAGTAGTTTGAAAGTAGTTTCATGCCTCTGCTCATCAAAACAAAAATGTTCTTTTCTCAGTGCTTCCAATGCTTTGACAATACAAATAGTATACATTTCAATTTTACACCAAAGAACTTACTGCAAACCTAATGGAAACACCTTAGGTTAACTTCCCACATGATTCTGAGATGACTGAAAGTTGTTTCATGCCTTTAGACATTAAGACAAAAAAGTTGTTATCTCAGTGCATACAATGCTTTGACGTAACAGTAGTATACACTTCAATTGTATTGATAAGTCCTGACTGGAAACCTAATGGAAACACCTTTGGTTAACTTCCCTCATGATTATGAGCAGTTTGAAAGTTTTTTCATGCCTCTATACATCAAGACAACAAAGTTGTTATCTCAGTGCATACAATGCTTTGTCGGTACAAATAGTATAAATTTCAATTTTACACCAAAGTAATTAGTGCAAACCTAAAGGAAACACCTTAGGTTAACTTCCCACATGATTCTGAGATGACTGAAAGTTGTTTGATGCCTCTAGACATCAAGACAAAAAAGTTGTTATCTCTGTGCA
>NW_027277534.1:0-27282 GCF_030028105.1 Mobula birostris
AACACACTTTTTTTTTTCCCTCCACGCTAAACACACACTCCCGTTCTTCCCTCCACCCTAAATACACACTCCCTTTTTTCCCTCCACCTTAAACACACACTCCCCTTCTTCCCTCCACCCTAAACACACACTCCGCTTCTTCCCTGCTTCTAAACACACGGTCCCCTTCTTCCCTCCTCCTAAATACACACTCCACTTCTTCCCTCCACCCTAAACACACTCCCCTTCTTCCCTCCATCCTAAACACACACTCCCCTTCTTCCCTCCACCCTAAACACACACTCCCCTTCTTCCCTCCACCCTAATCACACACTCCCCTTCTTCCCTCCACCCTAAACACACACTCCCCTTCTTCCCTCCACCATAAACACACTCCCCTTCTTCCCTCCACCCTAAACACACACTCCCCTTCTTCCCTCCACCCTAAACACACACTCCCCTTCTTCCGTCCACCCTAAACACACACTCCCCTTCTTCCCTCCACCCTAATCACACACTCCCCTTCTTCCCTCCACCCTAAACACACACTCCCCTTCTTCCCTCCACCATAAACACACTCCCCTTCTTCCCTGCACCCTAAACACACACTCCCCTTCTTCCCTCCACCCTAAACACACACTCCCCTTCTTCCCTCCACCCTAAACACACACTCCCCTTCTTCCCTCCACATAACGATACACTCCC
Organism: Mobula birostris; assembly: GCF_030028105.1. Taxonomy (NCBI): domain Eukaryota; kingdom Metazoa; phylum Chordata; class Chondrichthyes; order Myliobatiformes; family Myliobatidae; genus Mobula; species Mobula birostris. Next base: position 685 of record NW_027277534.1, read on the forward strand.
CTTCTTCCCTCCACCCTAAACACACTCCCCTTCTTCCCTCCACCCTAAACACACACTCCCCTTCTTCCCTCCACCCTAAACACACACTCCCCTTCTTCCCACCACCCTAACACACACTCACTTTCTTCCCTACACACTGAACACACACTCCCGTTCTTCCCTCCACCTGAACACACACTCCCCTTCTTCTCTCCTCCTAAACACACACTCAACTTCTTCCCTCCACCCTAAACACACACTCCCGTTCTTCCTTCCACCCTAAGCACACACTCACCTTCTTCCCTCCAGAATAAATACATAATCCCCTTCTTCCCTCCACCTAAAGATACACTCTCCTTCTTTCCTCGACCTAAACACACACTCCGCTTCTCTGCTCCACCCTAAACACACACTCCCCTTCTTCCCTCCACCCTAAAAACACACTCCGTTTCTTCCCTCCTTCTAAACACACTCCCCTTCATCCCTCCACCCTAAACACACACTCCGCTTCTTCCCTCCTTCTAAACACATAGTCCCCTTCTTCCCTCCTCCTAAACACACACTCCCCTTCTTCCCGCCACCCGAAATGCACTCCCCTTCTTCCTTCCAACCTAAGCACACACTCCCCTTCTTCCCTCCACCGTAAACACACTCCCCTTCTTCCCTCCACCTAAACACACACTCCACTTCTTCCCTCCATCCTAAACACACACTCCCCTTCTTCCCTCCACCCTAAACACACACTCCCCTTCTTCCCTCCACCATAAACACACTCCCCTTCTTCCCTCCACCCTAAACACACACTCCCCTTCTTCCCTCCACCCTGAACACTCACTCCCCTTCTTCCCTCCACCCTAACACACACTCACCTTCTTCCCTACACCCTAAACACACACTCCCGTTCTTCCCTCCACCTGAACACACACTCCCCTTCTTGCCTCCACCCTAAACACACTCCCCTTCTTCCTTCCACCCTAAACACACTCCCCTTCTTCCCTCGACCCTAACCACACATTCCCCTTCTTCCCTCCACCTTAAACACACACTCCCTTCTTCTCTCCTCCTAAACACACACTCAACTTCTTCCCTCCACCCTAATCACACACTCCCCTTCTTCTCTCCTCCTAAACACACACTCAACTTCTTCCCTCCACCCTAAACACACACTCCCCTTCTTCTCTCCTCCGAAACACACACTCCCCTTCTTCCGTGCAACCTAATCACACACTCCCCTTCTTCCCTCCACCCTAAACACACAGTCCCCTTCTTCCCTCCACCTAAACATACTCCCCTTCTTCTCTCCACCCTAAACACACATTCCGCTTCTTCCCTCCTTCTAAACACACAGTCCCCTTCTTCCCTCCTCCGAAACACACACTCCCCTTCTTCCCTCCTCTTAAACACACACTCCCCTTCTTGCCTCCACCCTAAACACACTCCCCTTCTTCCTTCCACCCTAAACACACTCCCCTTCTTCCCTCGACCCAAAACACACACCCCTTCTTCCCTCCACCTTAAACACACACTCCCCTTCTTCTCTCCTCCTAAACACACACTCAACTTCTTCCCTCCACCCTAAACACACACTCCCCTTCTTCCTTCCACCCTAAGCACACACTCACCTTCTTCCCTCCACCCTAAATACACATTCCCCTTCTTTCCTCCACCTAAACACACACTCCGCTTCTCTGCTCCACTCTAAACACACACACACCCCTTCTTCCCTCCACCCTAAACACACACTCGGTTTCTTCCCTCCTTCTAAACACACTCCCCTTCATCCCTCCACCCTAAACACACACTCCGCTTCTGCCCTCCTTCTAAACACATTGTCCCCTTCTTCTCTCCTCCTAAACACACACTCCCCTTCTTCCCTCCACCCTAAACACACTCCCCTTCTTCCCTCCATCCTAAATACACACTCCCCTTCTTCCCTCCACCCTAATCACACACTCCCCTTCTTCCCTCCACCCTAAACACACACTCCCCTTCTTCCCTCCACCATAAACACACACCCTTCTTCCCTCCACCCTAAACACACACTCCCCTTCTTCCCTCCACCCTGACACACACTCACCTTCTTCCCTACACCCTGAACACACTCCCCTTCTTCCCTCCACCTTAGAACACACTCCCCTTCTTTTCTCCTCCTAAACACACACTCCCCTTCTTCTCTGTTCCTGAACACACACTCACCTTCTTTCCTCCAACCTAAACACACTCCCCGCCTTCCATCCTAAACACACACATGTCTTTTTCCCTCCACCCTAAACACCCACTCCACTTCTTCCGTCCAACCTAATCACACACTCCCCTTCTTCCCTTAACCCAAACTACACACTCCCCTACTTCCCTCCACCTAAAGATACACTCCCCTACTTTCCTCCACCTAAACACACACTCCCCTTCTCTGCTCCACCCTAAACACACACTCCACTTCATCCCTCCACCCTAAACACACACTCCGCTTCTTCCCTCCACCATAAACACACACTCCCCTTCTTCCCTCCACCCTAAACACACTCCCCTTCATCCCTCCACCCTAAACACACACTCCGCTTCTTCCCTCCTTCTAAACACATAGTCCCCTTCTTCCCTCCTCCTAAACACACACTCCCCTTCTTCCCTCCACTCTAAACACACACTCCCCTTCGTCCCTCCACCCTAAACACACTCCACTTCATCACTCCACCTAAACACACACTCCACTTCTTCCCTCCACCCTAAACACACTCCCCTTCTTCCCTCCATCCTAAACACACACTCCCCTTCTTCCCTCCAGCCTAAACACACACTCCCCTTCTTCCCTCCACCCTAATCAGACACTCCCCTTCTTCCCTCCACCCTAAACACACACTCCCCTTCTTCCCTCCACCATAAACACACTCCCCTTCTTCCCTCCACCCTAAACACACACTCCCCTTCTTGCCTCCACCCTAAACACACTCCCCTTCTTCCTTCCACCCTAAACACACTCCCCTTCTTCCCTCGACCCTAAACACACTCCCCTTCTTCCCTCCACCGTAAGCACACACACCCCTTCTTCTCTCCTCCTAAACATACACTCAACTTCTTCTCTCCACCCTAAACACACACACCCCTTCTTCCTTCCACCCTAAGCACACACTCCCCTTCTTCCCTCCACCCTAAATACACACTCCCCTTCTTCCCTCCACCTAAAAACACACTCCCCTTCTCTGCTCTACCCTAAACACACACTCCCCTTCTTCCCTCCACCCCAGACACACACTCCGCTTCTTCCCTCCTTCTAAACACACAGTCCCCTTCTTCCCTCCACCCTAAACACATACTCCCCTTCTTCCCTCCATCCTAAACACACTCCACTTCTTCCCTCCACCTAAACACACACTCCACTTCTTCCCTCCACCTAAACACACACTCCACTTCTTCCCTCCACCCTAAACACACTCCCCTTCTTCCCTCCATCCTAAACACACACTCCCCTTCTTCCCTCCTCCCTAAACACACACTCCCCTTCTTCCCTCCACCCTAATCACACACTCCCCTTCTTCCCTCCACCCTAAACACACACTCCCCTTCTTCCCTCCACCATAAACACACTCCCCTTTTTCCCTCCACCCTAAACACACACTCCCCTTCTTCCCTCCACCCTAAACACACACTCCCCTTCTTCCCTCCACCTGAACACACACTCCCCTTCTTGCCTAAAACCCTAAACACACACCACTTCTTCCTTCCGCCCTAAACACACTCCCCTTCTTCCCTCCACCCTAAACACACACTCCCCTTCTTCTCTCCACCCTAAACACACACACCCATTGTTGCCACCACCTAAATACACACTCCCCTTCTTCCCTCCAACCTAAACACACTCCCCTTCTTCCCTCCACGCTAAACACACTCCCCTTCTTCCCTCCAAATAAACACACACGCCCTTCTTCCGTCCACCCTAAACACACACTCCCCTTCTTCCCTCCATCCTAAACACACACTCCCCTTCTTCCCTCCACCCTATAGACACACTCCCCTTCTTCCCTACATCCTGAACACACACTCCTCTTCTTCCCTCCACCCTAAACACAACCCCTTCTTCTCTCCACCCTAAACACACACTCCCCTTCTTCCCTCCACCCTAAACACACACTCACCTTCTTCCCTCCACCCTTATCACACACTCCCCTTCTTCCCTCCACCTAAAGATACACTGCCCTTCTTCCCTCCTCCCTAAACACACACTCCCCTTCTTCCCGCCACCCGAAATGCACTCCCCTTCTTCCCTCCACCTAAATACACACTCCCCTTCTTCCCTCATCCCTAATCACACACTCCCCTTCTTCCCTCCACCTAAATACACACTCCCCTTCTTCCCTCCTCCATAATCAGACACTCCGCTTCTTCTCTCCACCCTAAACACACACTCCCATTCTTGCCTCCACCTAAATACAAACTCCCACTCTTCCCTCCACCCTAAACACACTCCCCATCTTCGCTCCACCCTAAACACACACTCCCCTTCTTCCCTACTCCTCAACACACACACCCCTTCTTCCCTCCATCCTAAACACAAACTCCCCTTCTTCTCTCCACCTAAATACACACTCCCCTTCTTCCCTCCACCTAAACACACACTCCCCTTCTTCCCTCCTCCTAAACACACATTCCCCATCTGCCGTCCACACAAAACAGACTTCCCTTCTTCCCTCCACTCTAAACATGCACTCCCCTTCTTCCCTCCTGCTAAACACACTCCCCTTCTTCCCTCCACCCTAACGCACACTCACCTTCTTCCCTACACCCTGAACACACACACCCCTCTTCCCTCCACCCTATACACAATCTCCCCTTCTTCCCTCCATCCTAAACACACACTCCGCTTCTTGCCTCCACCCTAAACACACATTCCCCTTTTTCCCTTCACCTAAACACACTTTTTTTTTTCCCTCCACGCTAAACACACACTCCCGTTCTTCCCTCCACCCTAAATACACACTCCCTTTTTTCCCTCCACCTAAACACAAACTCCCCTTCTCTGCTCCACCTTAAACACACACTCCCCTTCTTCCCTCCACCCTAAACACACACTCCGCTTCTTCCCTGCTTCTAAACACACGGTCCCCTTCTTCCCTCCTCCTAAATACACACTCCACTTCTTCCCTCCACCCTAAACACACTCCCCTTCTTCCCTCCATCCTAAACACACACTCCCCTTCTTCCCTCCACCCTAAACACACACTCCCCTTCTTCCCTCCACCCTAATCACACACTCCCCTTCTTCCCTCCACCCTAAACACACACTCCCCTTCTTCCCTCCACCATAAACACACTCCCCTTCTTCCCTCCACCCTAAACACACACTCCCCTTCTTCCCTCCACCCTAAACACACACTCCCCTTCTTCCCTCCACCCTAATCACACACTCCCCTTCTTCCCTCCACCCTAAACACACACTCCCCTTCTTCCCTCCACCATAAACACACTCCCCTTCTTCCCTGCACCCTAAACACACACTCCCCTTCTTCCCTCCACCCTAAACACACACTCCCCTTCTTCCCTCCACCCTAAACACACACTCCCCTTCTTCCCTCCACATAACGATACACTCCCCTTCTTCCCTCCACCCTAAACACACTCCCCTTCTTCCCTCCACCCTAAACACACACTCCCCTTCTTCCCTCCACCCTAAACACACACTCCCCTTCTTCCCACCACCCTAACACACACTCACTTTCTTCCCTACACACTGAACACACACTCCCGTTCTTCCCTCCACCTGAACACACACTCCCCTTCTTCTCTCCTCCGAAACACACACTCAACTTCTTCCCTCCACCCTAAACACACACTCCCGTTCTTCCTTCCACCCTAAGCACACACTCACCTTCTTCCCTCCAGAATAAATACATAATCCCCTTCTTCCCTCCACCTAAAGATACACTCTCCTTCTTTCCTCGACCTAAACACACACTCCGCTTCTCTGCTCCACCCTAAACACACACTCCCCTTCTTCCCTCCACCCTAAAAACACACTCCGTTTCTTCCCTCCTTCTAAACACACTCCCCTTCATCCCTCCACCCTAAACACACACTCCGCTTCTTCCCTCCTTCTAAACACATAGTCCCCTTCTTCCCTCCTCCTAAACACACACTCCCCTTCTTCCCGCCACCCGAAATGCACTCCCCTTCTTCCTTCCAACCTAAGCACACACTCCCCTTCTTCCCTCCACCGTAAACACACTCCCCTTCTTCCCTCCACCTAAACACACACTCCACTTCTTCCCTCCATCCTAAACACACACTCCCCTTCTTCCCTCCACCCTAAACACACACTCCCCTTCTTCCCTCCACCATAAACACACTCCCCTTCTTCCCTCCACCCTAAACACACACTCCCCTTCTTCCCTCCACCCTGAACACTCACTCCCCTTCTTCCCTCCACCCTAACACACACTCACCTTCTTCCCTACACCCTAAACACACACACCCGTTCTTCCCTCCACCTGAACACACACTCCCCTTCTTGCCTCCACCCTAAACACACTCCCCTTCTTCCTTCCACCCTAAACACACTCCCCTTCTTCCCTCGACCCTAACCACACATTCCCCTTCTTCCCTCCACCTTAAACACACACTCCCTTCTTCTCTCCTCCTAAACACACACTCAACTTCTTCCCTCCACCCTAATCACACACTCCCCTTCTTCTCTCCTCCTAAACACACACTCAACTTCTTCCCTCCACCCTAAACACACACTCCCCTTCTTCTCTCCTCCGAAACACACACTCCCCTTCTTCCGTGCAACCTAATCACACACTCCCCTTCTTCCCTCCACCCTAAACACACAGTCCCCTTCTTCCCTCCACCTAAACATACTCCCCTTCTTCTCTCCACCCTAAACACACATTCCGCTTCTTCCCTCCTTCTAAACACACAGTCCCCTTCTTCCCTCCTCCGAAACACACACTCCCCTTCTTCCCTCCTCTTAAACACACACTCCCCTTCTTGCCTCCACCCTAAACACACTCCCCTTCTTCCTTCCACCCTAAACACACTCCCCTTCTTCCCTCGACCCAAAACACACACCCCTTCTTCCCTCCACCTTAAACACACACTCCCCTTCTTCTCTCCTCCTAAACACACACTCAACTTCTTCCCTCCACCCTAAACACACACTCCCCTTCTTTCTTCCACCCTAAGCACACACTCACCTTCTTCCCTCCACCCTAAATACACATTCCCCTTCTTCCCTCCACCTAAAGATACACTCTCCTTCTTTCCTCCACCTAAACACACACTCCGCTTCTCTGCTCCACTCTAAACACACACACCCCTTCTTCCCTCCACCCTAAACACACACTCGGTTTCTTCCCTCCTTCTAAACACACTCCCCTTCATCCCTCCACCCTAAACACACACTCCGCTTCTGCCCTCCTTCTAAACACATTGTCCCCTTCTTCCCTCCTCCTAAACACACACTCCCCTTCTTCCCTCCACCCTAAACACACTCCCCTTCTTCCCTCCATCCTAAATACACACTCCCCTTCTTCCCTCTACCCTAATCACACACTCCCCTTCTTCCCTCCACCCTAAACACACACTCCCCTTCTTCCCTCCACCATAAACACACTCCCCTTCTTCCCTCCACCCTAAACACACACTCCCCTTCTTCCCTCCACCCTAAACAAACACTCCCCTTCTTCCCTCCACCCTAACACACACTCACCTTCTTCCCTACACCCTGAACACACACTCCCGTTCTTTCCTCCACCTGAACACAAACTCCCCTTCTATGCTCCACCCTAAACACACACTCCCCTTCTTCCCTCCACCCTATACACACACTCCCCTTCTTCCCTACATCCTGAACACACACTCCCCTTCTTCCCTCCACCCTAAACACAACCCCTTCTTCTCTCCATCCTAAACTCACACTCCCCTTCTTCCCTCCACCCTAAACACACACTCACCTTCTTCCCTCCACCCTTATCACACACTCCCCTTCTTCCCTCCACCTAAAGATACACTGCCCTTCTTCCCTCCACCCTAAACACACACTCCCCTTCTTCCCGCCACCCGAAATGCACTCCCCTTCTTCCCTCCACCTAAATACACACTCCCCTTCTTCCCTCCACCCTAATCACACATTCCCCTTCTTCCCTCCACACTAAACAGACACTCCCATTCTTCCCTCCACCTAAATACACACTCCCCTTCTTCCCTCCACCCTAAACACACTCCCCATCTTCGCTCCACCGTAAACACACACTCCCCTTCTTCCCTCCACACTAAACAGACACTCCCCTTCTTCCCTCCACCCTAATCACACACTCCCCTTCTTCCCTCCAACCTAAACACACACTCCCCTTCTTCCCTCCACCCTAAACACACACTCCCCTTATTCCCTCCACCCTGACACACACTCCCCTTCTTCCCTCCACCCTAAACACACACTCCCCTTCTTCCCTCCACCCTGAACACTCACTCCCCTTCTTCCCTCCACCCTAACACACACTCACCTTCTTCCCTACACCCTAAACACACACACCCGTTCTTCCCTCCACCTGAACACACACTCCCCTTCTTGCCTCCACCCTAAACACACTCCCCTTCTTCCTTCCACCCTAAACACACTCCCCTTCTTCCCTCGACCCTAACCACACATTCCCCTTCTTCCCTCCACCTTAAACACACACTCCCTTCTTCTCTCCTCCTAAAGACACACTCAACTTCTTCCCTCCACCCTAAACACACACTCCCCTTCTTCTCTCCTCCTAAACACACACTCAACTTCTTCCCTCCACCCTAAACACACACTCCCCTTCTTCCCTCCACCCTTATCACACACTCCCCTTCTTCCCTCCACCTAAAGATACACTGCCCTTCTTCCCTCCTCCCTAAACACACACTCCCCTTCTTCCCGCCACCCGAAATGCACTCCCCTTCTTCCCTCCACCTAAATACACACTCCCCTTCTTCCCTCATCCCTAATCACACACTCCCCTTCTTCCCTCCACCTAAATACACACTCCCCTTCTTCCCTCCTCCATAATCAGACACTCCGCTTCTTCTCTCCACCCTAAACACACACTCCCATTCTTGCCTCCACCTAAATACAAACTCCCACTCTTCCCTCCACCCTAAACACACTCCCCATCTTCGCTCCACCCTAAACACACACTCCCCTTCTTCCCTACTCCTCAACACACACACCCCTTCTTCCCTCCATCCTAAACACAAACTCCCCTTCTTCTCTCCACCTAAATACACACTCCCCTTCTTCCCTCCACCTAAACACACACTCCCCTTCTTCCCTCCTCCTAAACACACATTCCCCATCTGCCGTCCACACAAAACAGACTTCCCTTCTTCCCTCCACTCTAAACATGCACTCCCCTTCTTCCCTCCTGCTAAACACACTCCCCTTCTTCCCTCCACCCTAACGCACACTCACCTTCTTCCCTACACCCTGAACACACACACCCCTCTTCCCTCCACCCTATACACAATCTCCCCTTCTTCCCTCCATCCTAAACACACACTCCGCTTCTTGCCTCCACCCTAAACACACATTCCCCTTTTTCCCTTCACCTAAACACACTTTTTTTTTTCCCTCCACGCTAAACACACACTCCCGTTCTTCCCTCCACCCTAAATACACACTCCCTTTTTTCCCTCAACCTAAACACAAACTCCCCTTCTCTGCTCCACCTTAAACACACACTCCCCTTCTTCCCTCCACCCTAAACACACACTCCGCTTCTTCCCTGCTTCTAAACACACGGTCCCCTTCTTCCCTCCTCCTAAATACACACTCCACTTCTTCCCTCCACCCTAAACACACTCCCCTTCTTCCCTCCATCCTAAACACACACTCCCCTTCTTCCCTCCACCCTAAACACACACTCCCCTTCTTCCCTCCACCCTAATCACACACTCCCCTTCTTCCCTCCACCCTAAACACACACTCCCCTTCTTCCCTCCACCATAAACACACTCCCCTTCTTCCCTCCACCCTAAACACACACTCCCCTTCTTCCCTCCACCCTAAACACACACTCCCCTTCTTCCCTCCACCCTAAACACACACTCCCCTTCTTCCCTCCACCCTAATCACACACTCCCCTTCTTCCCTCCACCCTAAACACACACTCCCCTTCTTCCCTCCACCATAAACACACTCCCCTTCTTCCCTGCACCCTAAACACACACACCCCTTCTTCCCTCCACCCTAAACACACACTCCCCTTCTTCCCTCCACCCTAAACACACACTCCCCTTCTTCCCTCCACATAACGATACACTCCCCTTCTTCCCTCCACCCTAAACACACTCCCCTTCTTCCCTCCACCCTAAACACACACTCCCCTTCTTCCCTCCACCCTAAACACACACTCCCCTTCTTCCCACCACCCTAACACACACTCACTTTCTTCCCTACACACTGAACACACACTCCCGTTCTTCCCTCCACCTGAACACACACTCCCCTTCTTCTCTCCTCCTAAACACACACTCAACTTCTTCCCTCCACCCTAAACACACACTCCCGTTCTTCCTTCCACCCTAAGCACACACTCACCTTCTTCCCTCCAGAATAAATACATAATCCCCTTCTTCCCTCCACCTAAAGATACACTCTCCTTCTTTCCTCGACCTAAACACACACTCCGCTTCTCTGCTCCACCCTAAACACACACTCCCCTTCTTCCCTCCACCCTAAAAACACACTCCGTTTCTTCCCTCCTTCTAAACACACTCCCCTTCATCCCTCCACCCTAAACACACACTCCGCTTCTTCCCTCCTTCTAAACACATAGTCCCCTTCTTCCTTCCTCCTAAACACACACTCCCCTTCTTCCCGCCACCCGAAATGCACTCCCCTTCTTCCTTCCAACCTAAGCACACACTCCCCTTCTTCCCTCCACCGTAAACACACTCCCCTTCTTCCCTCCACCTAAACACACACTCCACTTCTTCCCTCCATCCTAAACACACACTCCCCTTCTTCCCTCCACCCTAAACACACACTCCCCTTCTTCCCTCCACCATAAACACACTCCCCTTCTTCCCTCCACCCTAAACACACACTCCCCTTCTTCCCTCCACCCTGAACACTCACTCCCCTTCTTCCCTCCACCCTAACACACACTCACCTTCTTCCCTACACCCTAAACACACACACCCGTTCTTCCCTCCACCTGAACACACACTCCCCTTCTTGCCTCCACCCTAAACACACTCCCCTTCTTCCTTCCACCCTAAACACACTCCCCTTCTTCCCTCGACCCTAACCACACATTCCCCTTCTTCCCTCCACCTTAAACACACACTCCCTTCTTCTCTCCTCCTAAACACACACTCAACTTCTTCCCTCCACCCTAAACACACACTCCCCTTCTTCTCTCCTCCGAAACACACACTCCCCTTCTTCCGTGCAACCTAATCACACACTCCCCTTCTTCCCTCCACCCTAAACACACAGTCCCCTTCTTCCCTCCACCTAAACATACTCCCCTTCTTCTCTCCACCCTAAACACACATTCCGCTTCTTCCCTCCTTCTAAACACACAGTCCCCTTCTTCCCTCCTCCGAAACACACACTCCCCTTCTTCCCTCCTCTTAAACACACACTCCCCTTCTTGCCTCCACCCTAAACACACTCCCCTTCTTCCTTCCACCCTAAACACACTCCCCTTCTTCCCTCGACCCAAAACACACACCCCTTCTTCCCTCCACCTTAAACACACACTCCCCTTCTTCTCTCCTCCTAAACACACACTCAACTTCTTCCCTCCACCCTAAACACACACTCCCCTTCTTCCTTCCACCCTAAGCACACACTCACCTTCTTCCCTCCACCCTAAATACACATTCCCCTTCTTCCCTCCACCTAAAGATACACTCTCCTTCTTTCCTCCACCTAAACACACACTCCGCTTCTCTGCTCCACTCTAAACACACACACCCCTTCTTCCCTCCACCCTAAACACACACTCCGTTTCTTCCCTCCTTCTAAACACACTCCCCTTCATCCCTCCACCCTAAACACACACTCCGCTTCTGCCCTCCTTCTAAACACATTGTCCCCTTCTTCCCTCCTCCTAAACACACACTCCCCTTCTTCCCTCCACCCTAAACACACTTCCCTTCTTCCCTCCATCCTAAATACACACTCCCCTTCTTCCCTCCACCCTAATCACACACTCCCCTTCTTCCCTCCACCCTAAACACACACTCCCCTTCTTCCCTCCACCATAAACACACTCCCCTTCTTCCCTCCACCCTAAACACACACTCCCCTTCTTCCCTCCACCCTAAACAAACACTCCCCTTCTTCCCTCCACCCTAACACACACTCACCTTCTTCCCTACACCCTGAACACACACTCCCGTTCTTTCCTCCACCTGAACACAAACTCCCCTTCTCTGCTCCACCCTAAACACACACTCCCCTTCTTCCCTCCACCCTATACACACACTCCCCTTCTTCCCTACATCCTGAACACACACTCCCCTTCTTCCCTCCACCCTAAACACAACCCCTTCTTCTCTCCATCCTAAACTCACACTCCCCTTCTTCCCTCCACCCTAAACACACACTCACCTTCTTCCCTCCACCCTTATCACACACTCCCCTTCTTCCCTCCACCTAAAGATACACTGCCCTTCTTCCCTCCACCCTAAACACACACTCCCCTTCTTCCCGCCACCCGAAATGCACTCCCCTTCTTCCCTCCACCTAAATACACACTCCCCTTCTTCCCTCCACCCTAATCACACATTCCCCTTCTTCCCTCCACACTAAACAGACACTCCCATTCTTCCCTCCACCTAAATACACACTCCCCTTCTTCCCTCCACCCTAAACACACTCCCCATCTTCGCTCCACCCTAAACACACACTCCCCTTCTTCCCTCCACACTAAACAGACACTCCCCTTCTTCCCTCCACCCTAATCACACACTCCCCTTCTTCCCTCCAACCTAAACACACACTCCCCTTCTTCCCTCCACCCTAAACACACACTCCCCTTATTCCCTCCACCCTGACACACACTCCCCTTCTTCCCTCCACCCTAAACACACACTCCCCTTCTTCCCTCCACCCTGAACACTCACTCCCCTTCTTCCCTCCACCCTAACACACACTCACCTTCTTCCCTACACCCTAAACACACACACCCGTTCTTCCCTCCACCTGAACACACACTCCCCTTCTTGCCTCCACCCTAAACACACTCCCCTTCTTCCTTCCACCCTAAACACACTCCCCTTCTTCCCTCGACCCTAACCACACATTCCCCTTCTTCCCTCCACCTTAAACACACACTCCCTTCTTCTCTCCTCCTAAAGACACACTCAACTTCTTCCCTCCACCCTAAACACACACTCCCCTTCTTCTCTCCTCCTAAACACACACTCAACTTCTTCCCTCCACCCTAAACACACACTCCCCTTCTTCCCTCCACCCTAAACACACACTCCCCTTCTTCCCTCCACCATAAACACACTCCCCTTCTTCCCTGCACCCTAAACACACACTCCCCTTCTTCCCTCCACCCTAAACACACACTCCCCTTCTTCCCTCCACCCTAAACACACACTCCCCTTCTTCCCTCCACCCTAAACACACTCCCCTTCTTCCCTCCACCCTAAACACACACTCCCCTTCTTCCCTTCACCATAAACACACACTCCCCTTCTTCCCACCACCCTAACACACACTCACCTTCTTCCCTACACACTGAACACACACTCCCGTTCTTCCCTCCACCTGAACACACACTCCCTTTCTTCTCTCCTCCTAAACACACACTCAACTTCTTCCCTCCACCCTAAACACACACTCCCGTTCTTCCTTCCACCCTAAGCACACACTCACCTTCTTCCCTCCAGAATAAATACATAATCCCCTTCTTCCCTCCACCTAAAGATACACTCTCCTTCTTTCCTCGACCTAAACACACACTCCGCTTCTCTGCTCCACCCTAAACACACACTCCCCTTCTTCCCTCCTCCCTAAAAACACACTCCGTTTCTTCCCTCCTTCTAAACACACTCCCCTTCATCCCTCCACCCTAAACACACACTCCGCTTCTTCCCTCCTTCTAAACACATAGTCCCGTTCTTCCCTCCTCCTAAACACACACTCCCCTTCTTCCCGCCACCCGAAATGCACTCCCCTTCTTCCCTCCACCCTAAACACACACTCCCCTTCTTCCCTCCACCATAAACACACTCCCCTTCTTCCCTCCACCCTAAACACACACTCCCCTTCTTCCCTCCACCCTGAACACTCACTCCCCTTCTTCCCTCCACCCTAACACACACTCACCTTCTTCCCTACACCCTAAACACACACACCCGTTCTTCCCTCCACCTGAACACACACTCCCCTTCTTGCCTCCACCCTAAACACACTCCCCTTCTTTCTTCCACCCTAAACACACTCCCCTTCTTCCCTCGACCCTAACCACACATTCCCCTTCTTCCCTCCACCTTAAACACACACTCCCTTCTTCTCTCCTCCTAAACACACACTCAACTTCTTCCCTCCACCCTAAACACACACTCCCCTTCTTCTCTCCTCCTAAACACACACTCAACTTCTTCCCTCCACCCTAAACACACACTCCCCTTCTTCTCTCCTCCGAAACACACACTCCCCTTCTTCCGTGCAACCTAATCACACACTCCCCTTCTTCCCTCCACCCTAAACACACAGTCCCCTTCTTCCCTCCACCTAAACATACTCCCCTTCTTCTCTCCACCCTAAACACACATTCCGCTTCTTCCCTCCTTCTAAACACACAGTCCCCTTCTTCCCTCCTCCGAAACACACACTCCCCTTCTTCCCTCCTCTTAAACACACACTCCCCTTCTTGCCTCCACCCTAAACACACTCCCCTTCTTCCTTCCACCCTAAACACACTCCCCTTCTTCCCTCGACCCAAAACACACACCCCTTCTTCCCTCCACCTTAAACACACACTCCCCTTCTTCTCTCCTCCTAAACACACACTCAACTTCTTCCCTCCACCCTAAACACACACTCCCCTTCTTCCTTCCACCCTAAGCACACACTCACCTTCTTCCCTCCACCCTAAATATACATTCCCCTTCTTCCCTCCACCTAAAGATACACTCTCCTTCTTTCCTCCACCTAAACACACACTCCGCTTCTCTGCTCCACTCTAAACACACACACCCCTTCTTCCCTCCACCCTAAACACACACTCCGTTTCTTCCCTCCTTCTAAACACACTCCCCTTCATCCCTCCACCCTAAACACACACTCCGCTTCTTCCCTCCTTCTAAACACATAGTCCCCTTCTTCCCTCCTCCTAAACACACACTCCCCTTCTTCCCTCCACCCTAAACACACTCCCCTTCTTCCCTCCATCCTAAATACACACTCCCCTTCTTCCCTCCACCCTAATCACACACTCCCCTTCTTCCCTCCACCATAAACACACTCCCCTTCTTCCCTCCACCCTAAACACACACTCCGCTTCTTCCCTCCACCCTAAACAAACACTCCCCTTCTTCCCTCCACCCTAACACACACTCACCTTTTTCCCTACACCCTGAACACACACTCCCGTTCTTTCCTCCACCTGAACACAAACTCCCCTTCTCTGCTCCACCCTAAACACACACTCCCCTTCTTCCCTCCACCCTATACACACACTCCCCTTCTTCCCTACATCCTGAACACACACTCCCCTTCTTCCCTCCACCCTAAACACAACCCCTTCTTCTCTCCATCCTAAACTCACACTCCCCTTCTTCCCTCCACCCTAAACACACACTCACCTTCTTCCCTCCACCCTTATCACACACTCCCCTTCTTCCCTCCACCTAAAGATACACTGCCCTTCTTCCCTCCACCCTAAACACACACTCCCCTTCTTCCCGCCACCCGAAATGCACTCCCCTTCTTCCCTCCACCTAAATACACACTCCCCTTCTTCCCTCCACCCTAATCACACATTCCCCTTCTTCCCTCCACACTAAACAGACACTCCCATTCTTCCCTCCACCTAAATACACACTCCCCTTCTTCCCTCCACCCTAAACACACTCCCCATCTTCGCTCCACCCTAAACACACACTCCCCTTCTTCCCTCCACACTAAACAGACACTCCCCTTCTTCCCTCCACCCTAATCACACACTCCCCTTCTTCCCTCCAACCTAAACACACACTCCCGTTCTTCGCTCCACCCTAAACACACACTCCCCTTATTCCCTCCACCCTGACACACACTCACCTTCTTCCCTACACACTGAACACACACTCCCGTTCTTTCCTCCATCTGAACACAAACTCCCCTTCTTGCCTCCACCCTAAACACACTCTCCTTCTTCCTTCCACCCTAAGCACACTCCCCTTCTTCCCTCGACCCTAAACACACTCCCCGTCTTCCATCCATCCTAAACACACACTTCCCTTTTTCCCTCCACCCTAAACACCCACTCCACTTCTTCCGTCCAACCTAATCACACACTCCCCTTCTTCCCTCCACCCAAAATACACACTCCCCTTCTTCCTTCCACCTAAAGATACACTCCCCTACTTTCCTCCACCTAAACACACACTCCCCTTCTCTGCTCCACACTAAACACACACTCCCCTTCTTCCCTCCACCCTAAAAACACACTCCGTTTCTTCCCTCCTTCTAAACACACTCCCCTTCATCCCTCCACCCTAAACACACACTCCGCTTCTTCCCTCCTTCTAAACACATAGTCCCCTTCTTCCCTCCTCCTAAACACACACTCCCCTTCTTCCCGCCACCCGGAATGCACTCCCCTTCTTCCTTCCAACCTAAGCACACACTCCCCTTCTTCCCTCCACCCTAAGCACACACTCACCTTCTTCCCTCCACCCTAAATACACACTCCCCTTCTTCCCTCCACCTAAAGATACACTCTCCTTCTTTCCTCCACCTAAACACACACTCCGCTTCTCTGCTCCACTCTAAACACACACACCCCTTCTTCCCTCCACCCTAAACACACACTCCGTTTCTTCCCTCCTTCTAAACACACTCCCCTTCATCCCTCCACCCTAAACACACACTCCGCTTCTTCCCTCCTTCTAAACACATAGTCCCCTTCTTCCCTCCTCCTAAACACACACTCACCTTCTTCCCTCCACCCTAAGCACACACTCCCCTTCTTCTCTCCTCCTAAACACACACTCCCCTTCTTCTCTGTTCCTGAACACACACTCACCTTCTTTCCTCCAATCTAAACACACTCCCCGTCTTCCATCCATCCTAAACACACACTTCCCTTTTTCCCTCCACCCTAAACACCCACTCCACTTCTTCCGTCCAACCTAATCACACACTCCCCTTCTTCCCTCCACCCAAAATACACACTCCCCTTCTTCCCTCCACCTAAAGATACACTCCCCTACTTTCCTCCACCTAAACACACACTCCCCTTCTCTGCTCCACCCTAAACACACACTCCCCTTCATCCCTCCACCCTAAACACACACTCCGCTTCTTCCCTCCACCATAAACACACACACCCCTTCTTCCCTCCACCCTAAACACACTCCCCTTCATCCCTCCACCCTAAACACACACTCCGCTTCTTCCCTCCTTCTAAACACATAGTCCCCTTCTTCCCTCCTCCTAAACACACACTCCCCTTTTTCCCTCCACCTAAATACACACTCCCCTTCTTCCCTCCACCCTAATCACACACTCCGCTTCTTCTCTCCACCCTAAACACACACTCCCATTCTTGCCTCCACCAAAATACACACTCCCCATCTTCCCTCCAGCCTAAACACACTCCCTATCTTCGCTCCACCCTAAACACACACTCCCCTTCTTCCCTCCTCCTAAACACACACACCCCTTCTTCCCTTCACCAGAAACACACACTCCCCTTCTTCCCTCTACGCTAAACAGACTCCCGTTCTTCCCTCCAAATAAACACACACTCCCCTTCTTCCCTCCACCCTAAACACACTCCCCATCTTCACTCCACCCTAAACACACACTCCCCTTCTTCCCTCCACACTAAACACAGACTCCCCTTCTTCCCTCCACCCTAATCACACACTCCCCTTCTTCCCTCCACCCTAAACACACACTCCCCTTCTTCCCTCCACCATAAACACACTCCCTTCTTCCCTCCACCCTAAACACACACTCCCCTTCTTCACTCCACCCTAAACACACAATCCCCTTTTTCCCTCCACCCTGACACACACTCACCTTCTTCCCTCCATCCTAAACACACACTCCCCTTCTTCCATCCACCCTAAACACACACTCCCCTTCTTCCCTCCACCCTAATCACACACTCCCCTTCTTCCCTCCACCCTAAACACACACTCCCCTTCTTCCCTCTACCATAAACACACTCCCCTTCTTCCCTCCACCCTAACACACACTCACCTTCTTCCCTACACCCTGAACACACACTCCCGTTCTTCCCACCACCCGAAATGCACTCCCCTTCTTCCCTCCACCTAAATACACACTCCCCTTCTTCCCTCCACCCTAATCACACACTCCCCTTCTTCTCTCCACCCTAAACACACACTCCCATTCTTCGCTCCACCTAAATACACACTCCCCTTCTTCCCTCCACCCTAAACACACTCCCCATCTTCGCTCCACCCTAAACACACACTCCTCTTCTTCCCTCCACACTAAACACAGACACCCCTTCTTTCCTCCACCCTAATCACACACTCCCCTTCTTCCCTCCACCCTAAACACACACTCTCCTTCTTCCCTCCACCATAAACACACTCCCTTCTTCCCTCCACCCTAAACACACACTCCCCCTCTTCCCTCCACCCTATACACAAACTCCCCTTTTTCCCTTCACGTAAACACACTCCCCTTATTCCCTCCACCTAAACACACACTCCCCTTCTCTGCTCCACCCTAAACACACACTCCCCTTCTTCCCTCCACGCTAAACACACACTCCCCTTCTTCCCTCCACCTAAACATACGCACCTTCTTCCCTCCACCCTAAACACACACTCCACTTCTTCACTCCTTCTAAACACAGAGTCCCCTTCTTCCCTCCTCCTAAACACACACTCCTCTTCTTCCATCCACCTAAATACACACTCCCCTTCTTCCCTCCATCCTAAATACAGATCCTTCTTCCCTCCACCCCAAACACTCACTCCCCTTCTTCCGTCCACCATGAACAACTACCCCTTCTTCCCTCCACCATAAAAACACACTCCCCTTCTTCCCTCCTCCTAAACACACACTCACCTTGTTCCCTCCACCCTAAACAAACACTCCCCTTCTTCCCTCCACCCTATACACACACTCCTCTTCTTCCCTACATCCTGAACACACACTCCCCTTCTTCTTTCCACCTAAAGATACACTGCCCTTCTTCCCTCCACCCTAAACACACACTCCCCTTCTTCCCGCCACCCGAAATGCACTCCCCTACTTCCCTCCACCTAAATACACACTCCCCTTCTTCCCTCCACCCTAAACACACTCCCCATCTTCACTCCACCCTAAACACACACTCCCCTTCTTCCCTCCACACTAAACACAGACCCCCCTTCTTCCCTCCACCCTAATCACACACTCCCCTTCTTCCCTCCACCCTAAACACACACTCCCCTTCTTCCCTACACCCTAACACACACTCCCCTTCTTCCCTCTACCATAAACACACTCCCCTTCTTCCCTCCACCCTAACACACACTCACCTTCTTCCCTGCACCCTGAACACACACTCCCGTTCTTCCCTCCACATGAACACACACTCCCATTCTTGCCTCCACCCTAAACACACTCCCCTTCTTCCTTCCACCCTAAACACACACTCCCCTTCTTCCCACCACCCGAAATGCACTCCCCTTCTTCCCTCCACCTAAATACACACTCCCCTTCTTCCCTCCACCCTAATCACACACTCCCCTTCTTCTCTCCATACTAAACACACACTCCCATTCTTCGCTCCACCTAAATACACACTCCCCTTCTTCCCTCCACCCTAAACACACTCCCCATCTTCGCTCCACCCTAAACACACACTCCTCTTCTTCCCTCCACACTAAACACAGACTCCCCTTCTTTCCTCCACCCTAATCACACACTCCCCTTCTTCCCTCCACCCTAAACACACACTCCCCTTCTTCCCTCCACCATAAACACACTCCCTTCTTCCCGCCACCCTAAACACACACTCCCCTTCTTCCCTCCACCCAAAACACACACTCCCCTTCTTCCCTCCACCCTGACACACACTCACCTTCTTCCCTACACCCTGAACACACACTCCTGTTCTTTCCTCCACCTGAACACACACTCCCCTTCTTGCCTCCACCCTAAACACACTCTCCTTCTTCCTTCCACCCGAAGCACACTCCCCTTCTTCCCTCGAACCTAAACACACTCCCCTTCTTCCCTCCACCTTAGACACACACTCCCCTTGTTCTCTCCTCGTAAACACACACTCACCTTCTTCCCTCCAACCTAAACACACTCCCCTTCTTCCGTCCATCCTAATCACACACTCCCCTTCTTCACTCCACCCTAAATACACACTCCCCTTCTTCCCTCCACCTAAAGATACACTCCCCTACTTTCCTCCACCTATACACACACTCCCCTTCATCCCTCCACCCTAAACACACACTCCTCTTCTTCCCTCCTTCTAAACACATAGTCCCCCTCTTCCCTCCTCCTAAACACACACTCCCCGTCTTCCCTCCACTCTAAACACACACTCCCCTTCTTCCCGCCACCCTAAACACACTCCACTTCTTCACTCCACCTAAACACACACTCCACTTCTTCCCTCCACCCTAAACACACTCCCCCGCTTCCCTCCATCCTAAACAGACACTCCCCTTCTTCCATCCACCCTAAACACACACTCCCCTTCTTCCCTCCACCCTAATCACACACTCCCCTTCTTCCCTCCACCCTAAACACACACTCCCCTTCTTCCCTCCACCATAAACATACTCCCCTTCTTCCCTCCACCGTAAACACACACTCCCCTTCTTCCCTCCACCCTAAACACACACTCCCCTTCTTCCCTCCACCCTAACACACACTCACCTTCTTCCCTACACCCTGAACACACACTCCCGTTCTTCCCTCCACCTGAACACACACTCCCCTTCTTGCCTCCACCCTAAACACACTTCCCTTCTTCCTTCCACCCTAAACACACTCCCCTTCTTCCCTCGACCCTAAACACATACCCCTTCTTCCCTCCACCTTAAACACACACACCCCTTCTTCTCTCCCCCTAAACACACACTGAACTTCTTCTCTCCACCCTAAACACACACACCCCTTCTTCCTTCCACCCTAAGCACACACTCCCCTTCTTCCCTCCACCCTAAATACACACTCCCCTTCTTCCCTCCACCTAAACACACACTCCCCTTCTCTGCTCCACCCTAAACACACACTCCCCTTCTTCCCTCCACCCTAAACACACACTCCGCTTCTTCCCTCCTTCTAAACACACAGTCCCCTTCTTCCCTCCACTCTAAACACACACTCCCCTTCTTCCCTCCACCCTAAACACCCTCCACTTCTTCCCTCCACCTAAACACACACTCCACTTCTTCCCTCCACCCTAAACACACTCCCCTTTTTCCCTCCATCCTAAACACACACTCCCCTTCTTCCCTCCTCCCTAAACACACACTCCCCTTCTTCCCTCCACCCTAATCACACACTCCCCTTCTTCCCTCCACCCTAAACACACACTCCCCTTCTTCCTTCCACCAGAAACACACTCACCTTCTTCCCTCCACCCTAAACACACACTCCCCTTCTTCCCTCCACCCTAAACACACACTCCCCTTCTTCCCTCCACCCTAACACACACTCACCTTCTTCCCTCCACCCTAACACACACTCACCTTCTTCCCTACACCCTGAACACACACTCCCGTTCTTCCCTCCACATGAACACACACTCCCATTCTTGCCTCCACCCTAAACACACTCCCCTTCTTATTTCCACCCTAAACACACACTCCCCTTCTTCCCACCACCCGAAATGCACTCCCCTTCTTCCCTCCACCTAAATACACACTCCCCTTCTTCCCTCCACCCTAATCACACACTCCCCTTCTTCTCTCCATACTAAACACACACTCCCATTCTTCGCTCCACCTAAATACACACTCCCCTTCTTCCCTCCACCCTAAACACACTCCCCATCTTCGCTCCACCCTAAACACACACTCCTCTTCTTCCCTCCACACTAAACACACACTCCCCTTCTTCCCTCCACCATAAACACACTCCCTTCTTCCCTCCACCCTAAACACACACTCCCCTTCTTCCCTCCACCCAAAACACACACTCCCCTTCTTCCCTCCACCCTGACACACACTCACCTTCTTCCCTACACCCTGAACACACACTCCTGTTCTTTCCTCCACCTGAACACACACTCCCCTTCTTGCCTCCACCCTAAACACACTCTCCTTCTTCCTTCCACCCTAAGCAAACTCCCCTTCTTCCCTCGAACCTAAACACACTCCCCTTCTTCCCTCCACCTTAGACACACACTCCCCTTCTTCTCTCCTCCTAAACACACACTCACCTTCTTCCCTCCAACCTAAACACACTCCCCGTCTTCCATCCATCCTAAGCACACACTTCCCTTCTTCCCTCCACTCTAAACACACACTCCACTTCTTCCGTCCATCCTAATCACACACTCCCCTTCTTCCCTCCACCCTAAATACACACTCCCCTTCTTCCCTCCACCTAAAGATACACTCCCCTACTTTCCTCCACCTAAACACACATTCCCCTTCATCCCTCCACCCTAAACACACACTCCTCTTCTTCCCTCCTTCTAAACACATAGTCCCCTTCTTCCCTCCTCCTAAACACACACTCCCCGTCTTCCCTCCACTCTAAACACACACTCCCCTTCTTCCCGCCACCCTAAACACACTCCACTTCTTCACTCCACCTAAACACACACTCCACTTTTTCCCTCCACCCTAAACACACTCCCCTGCTTCCCTCCACCCTAATCACACACTCCCCTTCTTCCCAACACCCTAAACACACACTCCCCTTCTTCCCTCCACCATAAACAGACTCCCCTTCTTCCCTCCACCGTAAACACACACTCCCCTTCTTCCCTCCACCCTAAACACACACTCCCCTTCTTCCCTCCACCCTAACACACACTCACCTTCTTCCCTACACCCTGAATACACACTCCCGTTCTTCCCTCCACCTGAACACACACTCCGCTTCTTGCCTCCACCCTAAACACACTTCCCTTCTTCCTTCCACCCTAAACACACTCCCCTTCTTCCCTCGACCCTAAACACACACCCCTTCTTCCCTCCACCTTAAACACACACACCCCTTCTTCTCTCCCCCTAAACACACACTGAACTTCTCTCCACCCTAAACACACACTCCGCTTCTTCCCTCCTTCTAAACACACAGTCCCCTTCTTCCCTCCACTCTAAACACACACTCCCCTTCTTCCCTCCACCCTAAACACACTCCACTTCTTCCCTCCACCTAAACACACACTCCACTTCTTCCCTCCACCCTAAACACACTCCCCTTTTTCCCTCCATCCTAAACACACACTCCCCTTCTTCCCTCCTCCCTAAACACACACTCCCCTTATTCCCTCCACCCTAATCACACACTCCCCTTCTTCCCTCCACCCTAAACACACACTCCCCTTCTTCCTTCCACCAGAAACACACTCACCTTCTTCCCTCCACCCTAAACACACACTCCCCTTCTTCCCTCCACCCTAAACACACACTCCCCTTCTTCCCTCCACCCTAACACACACTCACCTTCTTTCCTACACCCTGAACACACACTCCCGTTCTTCCCTCCACCTGAACACACACTCCCCTTCTTGCCTCCACCCTAAACACACACTCCCCTTCTTGCCTCCACCCTAAACACACTCCACTTCTTCCTTCCACCCTAAACAGACTCCCCTTCTTCCCTCGACCCTAAACACACACTCCCCTTCTTCCCTCCACCCTAAACACACACTCCCCTTCTTCTCTCCTCCTAAACACACACTCCCCTTCTTTCGTTCAACCTAATCACACTCTCCCCTTCTTCCCTCCAGTCTAAATACCCACTCCCCTTCTTCCCTCCACCTAAAGATACACTCCTCTTCTTCCCTCCACCTAAACACACACTCCCCTTCTCTGCTCCACCCTAAACACACACTCCCCTTCTTCCCTCCACCGAAAACACACAGTTCCCTTCTTCCCTCCACCTAAACATACTCCCCTTCCTCTCTCCACCCTAGACACACACTCCGCTTGTTCCCTCCTTATGAACACATAGTCCCCTTCTTCCCTCCTCCTAAACACACACTCCCCTTCTTCCCTCCACTCTAAACACACACTCCACTTCTTCCCGCCACCCTAAACACACTCCACTTCTTCACTCCACCTAAACACACACTCCACTTCTTCCCTTCACCCTAAACACACTCCCCTTCTTCCCTCCATCCTAAACATACACTCCCCTTCTTCCATCCACCCTAAACACACACTCCCCTTCTTCCCTCCACCCTAATCACACACTCCCCTTCTTCCCTCCACCCTAAACACACACTCCCCTTCTTCCCTCCACCATAAACACACTCCCCTTCTTCCCTCCACCCTAAACACACACTCCCCTTCTTCCCTCCACCCTAAACACACACTCCCCTTCTTCCCTCCACTCTAACACACACTCACCTTCTTCCCTACACCCTGAACACACACTCCCATTCTTCCCTCCACATGAACACACACTCCCCTTCTTGCCTCCACCCTAAACACACTCCCCTTCTTCCTTCCACCCTAAATGCACACTCCCCTTCTTCCCGCCACCCGAAATGCACTCCCCTTCTTCCCTCCATCTAAATAAACACTCCCCTTCTTCCCTCCACCCTAATCACACACTCCCCTTCTTCTCTCCACCCTAAACACACACTCCCATTCTTTGCTCCACCTAAATACACACTCCCCTTCTTCCCTCCACCCTAAACACACTCCCCATCTTCGCTCCACCCTAATCACACACTCGCCCTCTTTCCTCCACCCTAAACACACACTCCCCTTCTTCCCTCCACCATAAATACACTCCCTTCTTCCCTCCACCCTAAACACACACTCCCCTTCTTCCCTCCACCCTAAACACACACTCATCTTCTTCCCTCCACCCTGACACACACTCACCTTCTTCCCTACACCCTGAACACACACTCCCGTTCTTTCCTCCACCTGAACACACACTCCCCTTCTTGCCTCCACCCTAAACACACTCTCCTTCTTCCTTCCACCCTAAGCACACTCCCCTTCTTCCCTCGACCCTAAACACACTCCCCTTCTTCCCTCCACCTTAGACACACACTCCCCTTGTTCTCTCCTCCTAAACACAAACTCACCTTCTTCCCTCCAACCTAAACACACTCCGCATCTTCCATCCATCCTAAACACACACTTCCCTTCTTCCCTCCACCCTAAACACACACTCCACTTCTTCCGTCCAACCTAATCACACACTCCCCTTCTTCCCTCCACCCTAAATACACACTCCCTTCTTCCCTCCACCTAAAGATACACTCCCCTACTTTCCTCAACCTAAACACACACTCCCCTTCTTCCCTCTACTCTAAACATACACTCCCCTTCTTCCCGCCACCCTAAACACACTCCATTTCTTCACTCCACCTAAACACACACTCCACTTCTTCCCTCCACCCTAAACAGACTCCCCTTCTTCCCTCCATCCTAAACACACACTCCCCTTCTTCCATCCAACCTAAACACACACTCCCCTTCTTCCCTCCACCATAAACAGACTCCCCTTCTTCCCTCCACCCCAAACACAGACTCCCCTTCTTCCCTCCACCCCAAACACACACTCCCCTTCTTCCCTCCACACTAAACACACACTCCCCTTCTTCCCTCCACCATAAACACACTCCCTTCTTCCCTCCACCCTAAACACACACTCCCCTTCTTCCCTCCACCCAAAACACACACTCCCCTTCTTCCCTCCACCCTGACACACACTCACCTTCTTCCCTACACCCTGAACACACACTCCTGTTCTTTCCTCCACCTGAACACACACTCCCCTTCTTGCCTCCACCCTAAACACACTCTCCTTCTTCCTTCCACCCTAAGCAAACTCCCCTTCTTCCCTCGAACCTAAACACACTCCCCTTCTTCCCTCCACCTTAGACACACACTCCCCTTCTTCTCTCCTCCTAAACACACACTCACCTTCTTCCCTCCAACCTAAACACACTCCCCGTCTTCCATCCATCCTAAGCACACACTTCCCTTCTTCCCTCCACTCTAAACACACACTCCACTTCTTCCGTCCATCCTAATCACACACTCCCCTTCTTCCCTCCACCCTAAATACACACTCCCCTTCTTCCCTCCACCTAAAGATACACTCCCCTACTTTCCTCCACCTAAACACACATTCCCCTTCATCCCTCCACCCTAAACACACACTCCTCTTCTTCCCTCCATCTAAACACATAGTCCCCTTCTTCCCTCCTCCTAAACACACACTCCCCGTCTTCCCTCCACTCTAAACACACACTCCCCTTCTTCCCGCCACCCTAAACACACTCCACT
>NW_027277535.1:0-27225 GCF_030028105.1 Mobula birostris
TACTCTGTTCTCTGTGATTTTTCATCTCCGCACTCTGCTCTCTGTGATTTTTACTCTCTGCACTCAGCTGTCTGTGATTTTTACTCTCTGCACTTGGTACTCTGTGATTTTTTTTTCTCTCCGCACTGTGTTCTCTGTGATTTTTACAGTCTGCTCTCTGTTCTCTGCCATTTTTACTTTCCGCACCCTGCTCCCTGTGATTTTTAATCACTGCACTATGCTCTCTGTGATTTTTCATCTCTGCACTCTGTTCTCTGTGATGTTTGGTCTCCGCACTATGATCTCTGAGAGTTTTACTCTCTGCCCACTGCTCTCTGTGATCTTTACACTCTGCCCTCAGCTCTGTGTGATTTTTACTCTCAACACTATGTTCTCTGTGATTTTTACTCTCTGCACTCTGATCTCGGTGATACTTACTCTCTGCACACTGTTCTCTGTGACTTTTACTCTCTGCACACAGACCTCTGTAGATTTTTACTCTCTTCACTCTGCCCTCTGAGATTTTTACTCTCTGCACTCTGCTGTCTGTGATTTTTACTCTCTGCACTCTGCTCTCTGTGATTTCTACTCTCTGCACTCTGTTCTCTGTGATTTTTATTCTCCGCACTCTGCTCTCTCTGATTTTTAATCTCCGCACTCTGCTTTCTGTGATTTTTACTCTCTGTACTCTGCTCTCTTTGATTTTTACAGTCTTCACTCTGATCTCGGTGATACTTACTCTCTGCACTCTGCTCTCTCTGATTTCAAATCTCCGTACTCTGCTGTCTGTGATTTTTAAACTCTGCACTCAGCTGTCTGTGATTTTTACTCTCTGCACTCGGCACTCTGTGATTTTTACTCTCTGTACTCTGCTCCCTGTGATATTCACTCTCTTCACTCTGCCCTCTGAGATTTTTACTCTCTGCACTCTGCTCTCTGTGATTTCTACTCTCTGCACTCTGTTCTCTGTGATTTTTATTCTCCGCACTCTGTTCTCTCTGATTTTTAATCTCTGCACTCTGCTTTCTGTGATTTTTACTCTCTGCACTCAGCTGTCTGTGATTTTTACTCTCTGTACTCTGCTCTCTGTGACTTTTACTCTGCATTCTTCTGTCTGTGATTTTCACTCTCTGCATTCTGTCTCTGTGATTTTTACTCTCTGCACTCTGATCTCTGTGATTTTTACAATCTGCACTCTGATCTCTGTAATTTTTACTCTCCGCACTCTGATCTCTGTGATTTTTATTCTCTGCCCTCTGCTCTCTGTGAGTTTTATTATCAGCACTCCATTCTTAGTGATTTTTTACTCTCCGCACTGTGCTCTCTGTGATTTTTACTCTCTACACTCGGGACTCTGTGCATTTTACTCTCTGTACTCTGCTCTCTGTGATATTTACTCTCTGAACTCTGATCTCTGTGATATTTACTCTCCCTAGTCTGTTCTCTGTTATTTTTACTCTCTGCACTATGCTCTCTGTGATTTTTACTCTCTGCACTCGGCACTCTGTGATTTTTACTCTCTGTACTCTGCTCTCTGTGATTTTTACTCTCTTCACTCTGCTCTCAGTGATTTTTTTCTCTGCACTCGGCACTCTGTGATTTTTACTCTCTGTACTCTGCTTTCGGTGATTTTTACTCTCTTCACTCTGCTGTCTGTGATATTTACTTTCTGCACTCTGATCTCTGTAACTTTTACTCTCCGCACTCTGCTCTCTCTGATTTTTACTCTCTGCACTCTGCTCTCTGTGATTTCTACTCTCTGCACTCTGTTCTCTGTGATTTTTATTCTCCGCACTCTGCTCTCTCTGATTTTTAATCTCCGCACTCTGCTTTCTGTGATTTTTACTCTCTGTACTCTGCTCTCTTTGATTTTTACAGTCTTCACTCTGATCTCGGTGATACTTACTCTCTGCACTCTGCTCTCTCTGATTTCAAATCTCCGTACTCTGCTGTCTGTGATTTTTAAACTCTGCACTCAGCTGTCTGTGATTTTTACTCTCTGCACTCGGCACTCTGTGATTTTTACTCTCTGTACTCTGCTCCCTGTGATATTCACTCTCTTCACTCTGCCCTCTGAGATTTTTACTCTCTGCACTCTGCTCTCTGTGATTTCTACTCTCTGCACTCTGTTCTCTGTGATTTTTATTCTCCGCACTCTGTTCTCTCTGATTTTTAATCTCTGCACTCTGCTTTCTGAGATTTTTACTCTCTGCACTCAGCTGTCTGTGATTTTTACTCTCTGTACTCTGCTCTCTGTGACTTTTACTCTGCATTCTTCTGTCTGTGATTTTCACTCTCTGCATTCTGTCTCTGTGATTTTTACTCTCTGCACTCTGATCTCTGTGATTTTTACAATCTGCACTCTGATCTCTGTAATTTTTACTCTCCGCACTCTGATCTCTGTGATTTTTATTCTCTGCCCTCTGCTCTCTGTGAGTTTTATTATCAGCACTCCATTCTTAGTGATTTTTACTCTCCGCACTGTGCTCTCTGTGATTTTTACTCTCTACACTCGGGACTCTGTGCATTTTACTCTCTGTACTCTGCTCTCTGTGATATTTACTCTCTGAACTCTGATCTCTGTGATATTTACTCTCCCTAGTCTGTTCTCTGTTATTTTTACTCTCTGCACTATGCTCTCTGTGATTTTTACTCTCTGCACTCGGCACTCTGTGATTTTTACTCTCTGTACTCTGCTCTCTGTGATTTTTACTCTCTTCACTCTGCTCTCAGTGATTTTTTTCTCTGCACTCGGCACTCTGTGATTTTTACTCTCTGTACTCTGCTTTCGGTGATTTTTACTCTCTTCACTCTGCTGTCTGTGATATTTACTTTCTGCACTCTGATCTCTGTAACTTTTACTCTCCGCACTCTGCTCTCTCTGATTTTAATCTCCGCACTCTGCTCTCTGTGATTTTTACTCTCTGCACTCAGCTGTCTGTGATTTTTACTCTCCGCACTCGGCACTCTATGATTTTTACTCTCTGTACTCTGCTCTCTGCGATTTTTTCTCTCCACACTCTGTTCTCTTTGATTTTTACAGTCTGCAATCTGTTCCCTGTCATTTTAACTCTCTGCACTCTGATCTCTGTTATTTTTATTCTCCGCACTCTGCTCTCTCTGATTTTTCAGCTCCACACTCTGCTCTCTGTGATTTTTACTCTCTGCACTCTGCTCTCTGTGATTTTTACTCTCTGCACTCAGCTGTCTGTAATTTTTACTCTCTGCACTCGGCACTCTGTGATTATTACTCTCTGTACTCTGCTCTCTGTGATATTCAATCTCTTCACTCTGCCCTCTGAGATTTTTACTCTCTGCACTCTGCTCTCTGTGATTTCTAATCTGTGCACTCTGTTCTCTGTGATTTTTATTCTCCGCACTCAGCTGTCTGTGATTTTTACTCTCTGCACCCTGCTCTCTGTGATTTTTAATCACTGCACTATGCTCTCTGCGATTTTTACTCTCCGCACTCTGTTCTCTTTGATTCTTACAGTCTGCACTCTGTTCCCTGTCATTTTTACTCTCTGCACTCTGATCTCTGTTATTTTTATTCTCCTCTCTCTGCTCTCTCTGATTTTTCATCTCTGCACTCTGCTCTCTGTGATTTCTACTCTCTGCACTCTGTTCTCTGTGATTTTTATTCTCCGCACTCTGCTCTCTCTGATTTTTAATCTCCGCACTCTGCTTTCTGTGATTTTTACTCTCTGCACTCAGCTGTCTGTGATTTTTACTCTCAGCACTCGGTACTCTGTGATGTTTTTTTCTCTCCGCTCTGTGTTCTCTGTGATTTTTACAGTCTGCTCTCTGTTCTCTGTCATTTTTACGCTCTGCACCCTGCTCTCTGTGATTTTTAATCACTGCACTATGCTCTCTGCGATTTTTACTCTCCGCACTCTGTTCTCTTTGATTTTTACAGTCTGCACTCTGTTCCCTGTCATTTTTACTCTCTGCACTCTGATCTCTGTTATTTTTATTCTCCGCACTCTGCTCTCTCTGATTTTTCATCTCCGCACTCTGCTCTCTGTGATTTTTACTCTCTGCACTCGGTACTCTGTGATTTTTTTTCTCTCCGCACTGTTTTCTCTGTGATTTTTACAGTCTGCTCTCTGTTCTCTGTCATTTTTACTCTCCGCACCCTGCTCTCTGTGATTTTTAATCACTGCACTATGCTCTCTGTGATTTTTACTCTCTGCACTCTGTTCTCTGTGATGATTGCTCTCCGCACTATGATCTCTGAGAGTCTTACTCTCTGCCCTCTGCTCTCTGTGATCTTTACTCTCTGCCCTCAGGTCTGTGTGATTTTTACTCTCCGCACTCTGTGCTCTTTGATTTTTACAGTCTGCACTCTGTTCCCTGTCATTTTTCATCTCCGCACTCTGTTCTCTGTGATTTTTACTCTCTGCACTCAGCTCTCTGTGATTTTTACTCTCTGCACTCGGTACTCTGTGATTTTTTTCTCTCCGCAGTGTGTTCTCTGTGATTTTTACAGTCTGCTCTCTGTTCTCTGTCATTTTTACTCTCCGCACTCTGTTCTCTGTGATTTTTACTCTCTGCACTCAGCTGACTGCGATTTTTACTCTCTGCACTCTGCTCTCTGTGATTTCTACAGTCCGCACTCTGTTCTCTGTGATTTTTATTCTCCGCACTCTGCTCTCTCTGATTTTAAATCTCCGCACTCTGCTGTCTGTGATTTTTACACTCTGCACTCATCTGTCTGTGATTTTTACTCTCTGTACTCTGCTCTCTGTGATATTCACTCTCTTCACTCTGCCCTCTGAGATTTTTACTCTCTGCACTCTGCTCTCTGTGATTTCTACTCTGTGCACTCTGTTCTCTGTGATTTTTATTCTCCGCACTCTGCTCTCTCTGATTTTTAATCTCCGCTCTCTGCTCTCTGTGATTTTTACTCTCTGCACTCAGCTGACTGTGATTTTTACTCTCTTCACTCGGCACTCTATCATTTTTTCTCTCTGTACTCTGCTCTCTGCGATTTTTACTCTCCGCACTCTGTTCTCTTTGATTTTTACAGTCTGCACTCTGTTCCCTGTCATTTTTACTCTCTGCACTCTGATCTCTGTTATTTTTGTTCTCTGCACTCCGCTCTCTCTGATTTTTCATCTCCGCACTCTGCTCTCTGTGATTTTTACTCTCTGCACTCAACTCTCTGTGATTTTTACTCTCTGCACTCAGCTGACTATGATTTTTACTCTCTGCACTCGGCACTCTATCATTTTTTCTCTCTGTACTCTGCTCTCCGCGATTTTTACTCTCCGCACTGTGTTCTCTTTGATTTTTACAGTCTGCACTCTGTTGCCTGTCATTTTTCATCTCCGCACTCTGCTCTCTGTGATTTTTACTCTCTGCACTCAGCTCTCTGTGATTTTTACTCTCTGCACTCGGTACTCTGTGATTTTTTTCTCTCCGCACTGTGTTCTCTGTGATTTTTACAGTCTGCTCTCTGTTCTCTGTCATTTTTACTCTCCGCACCCTGCTCCCTGTGATTTTTAATCACTGCACTATGCTCTCTGCGATTTTTACTCTCCGCATTCTGTTCTCTTTGATTTTTACAGTCTGCACTCTGTTCCCTGTCATTTTTACTCTCTGCACTCTGATCTCTGTTATTTTTATTCTAGGCACTCTGCTCTCTCTGATTTTTCATCTCCGCACTCTGCTCTCTGTGATTTTTACTCTCTGCACTCAGCTGTCTGTGATTTTTACTCTCAACTCTGTTCTCTGTGATGTTTGCTCTCCGCACTATGATCTCTGAGAGTCTTACTCTCTGCCCTGTGCTCTCTGTGATCTTTACTCTCTGCCCTCAGGTCTGTGTGATTTTTACTCTCTGCACTCAGCTGTCTGTGATTTTTACTCTCTGCACTCTGTTCTCTGTGATGTTTGCTCTCCGCTCTATGATCTCTGAGAGTTTTACTCTCTGCCCTCTGCTCTCTGTGATCTTTACTCTCTGCCCTCAGGTCTGTGTGATTTTTACTCTCTGCACTCTGTTCTCTGTGATTTTTACTCTCTGCACACTGATCTCGGTGATACTTACTCTCTGCACTCTGTTCTCTGTGACTTTTACTGTGCATTCTTCTGTCTGTGATTTTCACTCTCTGCATTCTGTCTCTGTGATTTTTACTCTCTGCACACTGATCTCTGTGACTTTTATTCTCTGCACTCTGCTCCCTGTGATTTTTTTACTCTCTGCACACTGATCTCTGTGACTTTTACTCTCTGCATTCTGCTGTCTGTGATTTTTACACTCTGCACTCTTATTTCTGTGATTTTCACTCTCTGCACTCTGCGCTCTGTGATTTTTACTCTCTGCACTCTGCTCTCTCTGATTGTCACTCTCTGCACACGGCACTCTGTGATTTTTACTCTCTGCACTCTGTTCTCTGTGATTTTTACTCTCTGCACTATGTTCTCTGTGATTATTACTCTGTGCACTCTGTTCTCTGTGATTTTTGCTCTCCGCACTCTGTTCTCTGTGATTTTTACTCTCTGCTCTCTGATCTCTGTGATATTTACTCTGTATACACTGTTTTCTGTGATTTTTACTCTCCCCAGTCTGTTCTCTGTGATTTTTACTCTCTGCACTCTAATTTCTGTGATTTTCACTCTCTGCATTCTGCGCTCTGTGATTTTTACTCTCTGCACTCTGTTCTCTGTGATTTTTACTCTCTGCACTCTGCGCTCTGTGATTTTTAAACTCTGCACTCTAATTTCTGTGATTTTCACTCTCTGCATTCTGCGCTCTGTGATTTTTTCTCTCTGCACTGTGTTCTCTGTGATTTTTACTCTCCGCACTGTGCTCTCTCTAATTTTTACTCTCTGCACTCTGATCTCTGTAATTTTTACTCTCTGCACTCCAATCTCTGTGATTTTTATTCTCTGGCCTCTGCTCTCTGTGAGTTTTATTATCAGCACTCCATTCTTAGAGATATTTACTCTCCGCACTCTGCCCTCTGAGATATTTACTCTCTGCACTCTGCTCTCTGTGATTCCTACTCTCTGGACTCTGTTCTCTGTGATTTTATTCTCCGCACTCTGCTCTCTCTGATTTTTAATCTCCTCACTCTGCTCTCTGTGATTCTTACTCTCTGCACTCAGCTCTCTGTGATTTTTACTCTCAGCACTCGGCACTCTGTGATTTTCACTCTCTTCACTCTGGTCTCTGTGATATTTACTCTCCGCACTGTGCTCTCTCTAATTTTTACTCTCTGTACTCTGCTCTCTGTGATTTTAACTCTCTGCACTCTGATTTCTGTGATTTTCACTCTCTGCATTCTGTCTCTGTGATTTTTACTCTCTGCACACTGATCTCTGTGGCTTTTACTCTCTGCACTCTGCTCTCTGTGATATTTACTCTCTGCACTCTGATTTCTGTGATACTTAATCTCCCCAGTCTGTTCTCTGTTATTTTCACTCTCTGCCCTCAGCTCTCTTTGATTTTTAATCTCCGCACTCTCTTCTCCGTGATTTTTACTCGCTGTGCTCAGCTGTCTGTGATTTTTACTCTCCGCACTCTGCTCTCTGTGATATTCACTCTCTTCACTCTGCCCTCTGAGAATTTTACTCTCTGCACTCTGCTCTCTGTGATTTCTACTCTCTGCACTCTGTTCTCTGTGATTTTTATTCTCCGCACTCTGCTCTCTCTGTTTTTTTATCTCCGCACTCTGCTCTCTGTGATTTTTTCTCTCTGCACTCAGCTGTCTGTGATTTTTACTCTCTGCACTCGGCACTCTATGATTTTTACTCTCTGCACTCGGCACTCTATGATTTTTACTCTCTGTACTCTGCTCTCTGTGATTTTTACTCTCCACACTCTGTTCTCTTTGATTTTTACAGTCTGCACTCTGTTCCGTCATTTTTACTCTCTGCACTCTGATCTCTGTTATGTTTACTCTCCGCACTCTGTTCTCATTGATTTTTACAGTCTGCACTCTGTTCCCTGTCATTTTTACTCTCTGCACTCTGATCTCTGTTATTTTTATTCTCCGCACTCTGCTCGCTCTGATTTTTCATCACCGCACTCTGCTCTCTGTGATTTTTACTCTCTGCACTAAGCTGTCTGTGATTTTTACTCTCTGCACTCGGTACTCTGTGATTTTTTTCTCTCCGCACTGTGTTCTCTGTGATTTTTACAGTCTGCTCTCTGTTCTCTGTCATTTTTACTCACCGCACCCTGCTCTCTGTGATTTTTAATCACTGCACTATGCTCTCTGCGATTTTTACTCTCCGTAATCCGTTCTCTTTGATTTTTACAGTCTGCACTCTGTTCCCTGTCATTTTTACTCTCTGCACTCTGATCTCTGTTATTTTTATTCTCTGCAATCCGTTCTCTGTGATTTTGACTTACCGCACTCTAATCTCTGTGATTTTTACACTTTTCACTCTGCTGTCTGTGATTTTTACTCCCTGCACACTTCTCTCTGTGATTTTTACACTCCACACTCTGCTCTCTGTGATTTTTTCTCTGCCAATTCTGCTCTCTGTGGTTTTTATTCTCCGCACTCTGTTCTCTGTGATTTTTACACTCTGCACTATGTTCTCTGTGATTATTACTCTGTGCACTCTGTTCTCTGTGATTTTTGCTCTCCGCACTCTGTTCTCTGTGATTTTTACTCTCTGCTCTCTGATCTCTGTGATATTCACTCTGTGTACACTGTTTTCTGTGATTTATACTCTCCCCAGTCTGTTCTCTGTGACTTTTACTCTCTGCACTCTAATTTCTGTGATTTTCACCCTATGCACTCGGCACTCTGTGATTTTTACTCTCTGTACTCTGCTCTCTGTGATTTTTATTCTCCGCACTCTGCTCTCTCTGATTTTAAATCTCCGTACTCTGCTGTCTGTGATTTTTGCACTCTGCACTCAGCTGTCTGTGATTTTTTTACGCTCTGCACTCGGCACTCTGTGATTTTTACTCTCTGTACTCTGCTCTCTGTGATATTCACTCTCTTCACTCTGCCCTCTGAGATTTTTACTCTCTGCACTCTGCTCTCTGTGATTTCTACTCTCTGAACTCTGTTCTCTGTGATTTTTATTCTCCGCTCTCTGCTCTCTCTGATTTTTTAATCTCCGCACTCTGCTCTCTGTGATTTTTACTCTCTGCACTCAGCTGTCTGTGATTTTTACTCTCTGCACTTGGCACTCTGGGGTTTTTACTCTCTGAACTCTGTTCTCTGTGATTTTTATTCTCCGCTCTCTGCTCTCTCTGATTTTTTAATCTCCGCACTCTGCTCTCTGTGATTTTTACTCTCTGCACTCAGCTGTCTGTGATTTTTACTCTCTGCACTTGGTACTCTGTGATTTTTTTCTCTCCGCACTGTGTTCTCTGTGATTTTTACAGTCTGCTCTCTGTTCTCTGCCATTTTTACTTTCCGCACCCTGCTCCCTGTGATTTTTAATCACTGCACTATGCTCTCTGTGATTTTTCATCGCTGCACTCTGTTCTCTGTGATGTTTGGTCTCCGCACTATGATCTCTGAGAGTTTTACTCTCTGCCCACTGCTCTCTGTGATCTTTACACTCTGCCCTCAGCTCTGTGTGATTTTTACTCTCAACACTATGTTCTCTGTGATTTTTACTCTCTGCACTCTGATCTCGGTGATACTTACTCTCTGCACACTGTTCTCTGTGACTTTTACTCTCTGCACACAGACCTCTGAGATTTTTACTCTCTGTACTCTGCTCTCTGTGATTTTTACTCTCTGCACTCTGCTCTCTGTGATATTCACTCTCTTCACTCTGCCCTCTGAGATTTTTACTCTCTGCACTCTGCTGTCTGTGATTTTTACTCTCTGCACTCTGCTCTCTGTGATTTCTACTCTCTGCACTCTGTTCTCTGTGATTTTTATTCTCCGCACTCTGCTCTCTCTGATTTTTAATCTCCGCACTCTGCTTTCTGTGATTTTTACTCTCTGTACTCTGCTCTCTTTGATTTTTACAGTCTTCACTCTGATCTCGGTGATACTTACTCTCTGCACTCTGCTCTCTCTGATTTCAA
The DNA here is from genome assembly GCF_030028105.1 of Mobula birostris. Taxonomy (NCBI): domain Eukaryota; kingdom Metazoa; phylum Chordata; class Chondrichthyes; order Myliobatiformes; family Myliobatidae; genus Mobula; species Mobula birostris. The sequence continues at coordinate 9,986 of NW_027277535.1, forward strand.
ATCTCCGTACTCTGCTGTCTGTGATTTTTAAACTCTGCACTCAGCTGTCTGTGATTTTTACTGCTGCACTCGGCACTCTGTGATTTTTACTCTCTGTACTCTGCTCTCTGTGATATTCACTCTCTTCACTCTGCCCTCTGAGATTTTTACTCTCTGCACTCTGCTCTCTGTGATTTCTACTCTCTGCACTCTGTTCTCTGTGATTTTTATTCTCCGCACTCTGTTCTCTCTGATTTTTAATCTCCGCACTCTGCTTTCTGTGATTTTTACTCTCTGCACTCAGCTGTCTGTGATTTTTACTCTCTGTACTCTGCTCTCTGTGACTTTTACTCTGCATTCTTCTGTCTGTGATTTTCACTCTCTGCATTCTGTCTCTGTGATTTTTACTCTCTGCACTCTGATCTCTGTGATTTTTACGATCTGCACTCTGATCTTTGTAATTTTTACTCTCCGCACTCTGATCTCTGTGATTTTTATTCTCTGCCCTCTGCTCTCTGTGAGTTTTATTATCAGCACTCCATTCTTAGTGATTTTTACTCTCCGCACTCTGCTCTCTGTGATTTTTACTCTCTACACTCGGGACTCTGTGCATTTTACTCTCTGTACTCTGCTCTCTGTGATATTTACTCTCTGAACTCTGATCTCTGTGATATTTACTCTCCCTAGTCTGTTCTCTGTTATTTTTACTCTCTGCACTATGCTCTCTGTGATTTTTACTCTCTGCACTCGGCACTCTGTGATTTTTACTCTCTGTACTCTGCTCTCTGTGATTTTTACTCTCTTCACTCTGCTCTCAGTGATTTTTTTCTCTGCACTCGGCACTCTGTGATTTTTACTCTCTGTACTCTGCTTTCGGTGATTTTTACTCTCTTCACTCTGCTGTCTGTGATATTTACTCTCTGCACTCTGATTTCTGTGATACTTAATCTCCCCAGTCTGTTCTCTGTTATTTTCACTCTCTGCCCTCAGCTCTCTTTGATTTTTAATCTCCGCACTCTCTTCTCCGTGATTTTTACTCGCTGTGCTCAGCTGTCTGTGATTTTTACTCTCCGCACTCTGCTCTCTGTGATATTCACTCTCTTCACTCTGCCCTCTGAGAATTTTACTCTCTGCACTCTGCTCTCTGTGATTTCTACTCTCTGCACTCTGTTCTCTGTGATTTTTATTCTCCGCACTCTGCTCTCTCTGTTTTTTTATCTCCGCACTCTGCTCTCTGTGATTTTTTCTCTCTGCACTCAGCTGTCTGTGATTTTTACTCTCTGCACTCGGCACTCTATGATTTTTACTCTCTGCACTCGGCACTCTATGATTTTTACTCTCTGTACTCTGCTCTCTGTGATTTTTACTCTCCACACTCTGTTCTCTTTGATTTTTACAGTCTGCACTCTGTTCCGTCATTTTTACTCTCTGCACTCTGATCTCTGTTATGTTTACTCTCCGCACTCTGTTCTCATTGATTTTTACAGTCTGCACTCTGTTCCCTGTCATTTTTACTCTCTGCACTCTGATCTCTGTTATTTTTATTCTCCGCACTCTGCTCGCTCTGATTTTTCATCACCGCACTCTGCTCTCTGTGATTTTTACTCTCTGCACTAAGCTGTCTGTGATTTTTACTCTCTGCACTCGGTACTCTGTGATTTTTACTCTCTGCACTCTGTTCTCTGTGATTTTTACTCTCTGCACTATGTTCTCTGTGATTATTACTCTGTGCACTCTGTTCTCTGTGATTTTTGCTCTCCGCACTCTGTTCTCTGTGATTTTTACTCTCTGCTCTCTGATCTCTGTGATATTTACTCTGTATACACTGTTTTCTGTGATTTTTACTCTCCCCAGTCTGTTCTCTGTGATTTTTACTCTCTGCACTCTAATTTCTGTGATTTTCACTCTCTGCATTCTGCGCTCTGTGATTTTTACTCTCTGCACTCTGTTCTCTGTGATTTTTACTCTCTGCACTCTGCGCTCTGTGATTTTTAAACTCTGCACTCTAATTTCTGTGATTTTCACTCTCTGCATTCTGCGCTCTGTGATTTTTTCTCTCTGCACTGTGTTCTCTGTGATTTTTACTCTCCGCACTGTGCTCTCTCTAATTTTTACTCTCTGCACTCTGATCTCTGTAATTTTTACTCTCTGCACTCCAATCTCTGTGATTTTTATTCTCTGGCCTCTGCTCTCTGTGATTCTTACTCTCTGCACTCAGCTCTCTGTGATTTTTACTCTCAGCACTCGGCACTCTGTGATTTTCACTCTCTTCACTCTGGTCTCTGTGATATTTACTCTCCGCACTGTGCTCTCTCTAATTTTTACTCTCTGTACTCTGCTCTCTGTGATTTTAACTCTCTGCACTCTGATTTCTGTGATTTTCACTCTCTGCATTCTGTCTCTGTGATTTTTACTCTCTGCACACTGATCTCTGTGGCTTTTACTCTCTGCACTCTGCTCTCTGTGATATTTACTCTCTGCACTCTGATTTCTGTGATACTTAATCTCCCCAGTCTGTTCTCTGTTATTTTCACTCTCTGCCCTCAGCTCTCTTTGATTTTTAATCTCCGCACTCTCTTCTCCGTGATTTTTACTCGCTGTGCTCAGCTGTCTGTGATTTTTACTCTCCGCACTCTGCTCTCTGTGATATTCACTCTCTTCACTCTGCCCTCTGAGAATTTTACTCTCTGCACTCTGCTCTCTGTGATTTCTACTCTCTGCACTCTGTTCTCTGTGATTTTTATTCTCCGCACTCTGCTCTCTCTGTTTTTTTATCTCCGCACTCTGCTCTCTGTGATTTTTTCTCTCTGCACTCAGCTGTCTGTGATTTTTACTCTCTGCACTCGGCACTCTATGATTTTTACTCTCTGCACTCGGCACTCTATGATTTTTACTCTCTGTACTCTGCTCTCTGTGATTTTTACTCTCCACACTCTGTTCTCTTTGATTTTTACAGTCTGCACTCTGTTCCGTCATTTTTACTCTCTGCACTCTGATCTCTGTTATGTTTACTCTCCGCACTCTGTTCTCATTGATTTTTACAGACTGCACTCTGTTCCCTGTCATTTTTACTCTCTGCACTCTGATCTCTGTTATTTTTATTCTCCGCACTCTGCTCGCTCTGATTTTTCATCACCGCACTCTGCTCTCTGTGATTTTTACTCTCTGCACTAAGCTGTCTGTGATTTTTACTCTCTGCACTCGGTACTCTGTGATTTTTTTCTCTCCGCACTGTGTTCTCTGTGATTTTTACAGTCTGCTCTCTGTTCTCTGTCATTTTTACTCACCGCACCCTGCTCTCTGTGATTTTTAATCACTGCACTATGCTCTCTGCGATTTTTACTCTCCGTAATCCGTTCTCTTTGATTTTTACAGTCTGCACTCTGTTCCCTGTCATTTTTACTCTCTGCACTCTGATCTCTGTTATTTTTATTCTCTGCAATCCGTTCTCTGTGATTTTGACTTACCGCACTCTAATCTCTGTGATTTTTACACTTTTCACTCTGCTGTCTGTGATTTTTACTCCCTGCACACTTCTCTCTGTGATTTTTACACTCCACACTCTGCTCTCTGTGATTTTTTCTCTGCCAATTCTGCTCTCTGTGGTTTTTATTCTCCGCACTCTGTTCTCTGTGATTTTTACACTCTGCACTATGTTCTCTGTGATTATTACTCTGTGCACTCTGTTCTCTGTGATTTTTGCTCTCCGCACTCTGTTCTCTGTGATTTTTACTCTCTGCTCTCTGATCTCTGTGATATTCACTCTGTGTACACTGTTTTCTGTGATTTATACTCTCCCCAGTCTGTTCTCTGTGACTTTTACTCTCTGCACTCTAATTTCTGTGATTTTCACCCTATGCACTCGGCACTCTGTGATTTTTACTCTCTGCACTCTGCTCTCTGTGATTTCTACTCTCTGAACTCTGTTCTCTGTGATTTTTATTCTCCGCTCTCTGCTCTCTCTGATTTTTTAATCTCCGCACTCTGCTCTCTGTGATTTTTACTCTCTGCACTCAGCTGTCTGTGATTTTTACTCTCTGCACTTGGCACTCTGGGGTTTTTACTCTCTGAACTCTGTTCTCTGTGATTTTTATTCTCCGCTCTCTGCTCTCTCTGATTTTTTAATCTCCGCACTCTGCTCTCTGTGATTTTTACTCTCTGCACTCAGCTGTCTGTGATTTTTACTCTCTGCACTTGGTACTCTGTGATTTTTTTCTCTCCGCACTGTGTTCTCTGTGATTTTTACAGTCTGCTCTCTGTTCTCTGCCATTTTTACTTTCCGCACCCTGCTCCCTGTGATTTTTAATCACTGCACTATGCTCTCTGTGATTTTTCATCTCTGCACTCTGTTCTCTGTGATGTTTGGTCTCCGCACTATGATCTCTGAGAGTTTTACTCTCTGCCCACTGCTCTCTGTGATCTTTACACTCTGCCCTCAGCTCTGTGTGATTTTTACTCTCAACACTATGTTCTCTGTGATTTTTACTCTCTGCACTCTGATCTCGGTGATACTTACTCTCTGCACACTGTTCTCTGTGACTTTTACTCTCTGCACACAGACCTCTGAGATTTTTACTCTCTGTACTCTGCTCTCTGTGATTTTTACTCTCTGCACTCTGCTCTCTGTGATATTCACTCTCTTCACTCTGCCCTCTGAGATTTTTACTCTCTGCACTCTGCTGTCTGTGATTTTTACTCTCTGCACTCTGCTCTCTGTGATTTCTACTCTCTGCACTCTGTTCTCTGTGATTTTTATTCTCCGCACTCTGCTCTCTCTGATTTTTAATCTCCGCACTCTGCTTTCTGTGATTTTTACTCTCTGTACTCTGCTCTCTTTGATTTTTACAGTCTTCACTCTGATCTCGGTGATACTTACTCTCTGCACTCTGCTCTCTCTGATTTCAAATCTCCGTACTCTGCTGTCTGTGATTTTTAAACTCTGCACTCAGCTGTCTGTGATTTTTACTGCTGCACTCGGCACTCTGTGATTTTTACTCTCTGTACTCTGCTCTCTGTGATATTCACTCTCTTCACTCTGCCCTCTGAGATTTTTACTCTCTGCACTCTGCTCTCTGTGATTTCTACTCTCTGCACTCTGTTCTCTGTGATTTTTATTCTCCGCACTCTGTTCTCTCTGATTTTTAATCTCCGCACTCTGCTTTCTGTGATTTTTACTCTCTGCACTCAGCTGTCTGTGATTTTTACTCTCTGTACTCTGCTCTCTGTGACTTTTACTCTGCATTCTTCTGTCTGTGATTTTCACTCTCTGCATTCTGTCTCTGTGATTTTTACTCTCTGCACTCTGATCTCTGTGATTTTTACGATCTGCACTCTGATCTTTGTAATTTTTACTCTCCGCACTCTGATCTCTGTGATTTTTATTCTCTGCCCTCTGCTCTCTGTGAGTTTTATTATCAGCACTCCATTCTTAGTGATTTTTACTCTCCGCACTCTGCTCTCTGTGATTTTTACTCTCTACACTCGGGACTCTGTGCATTTTACTCTCTGTACTCTGCTCTCTGTGATATTTACTCTCTGAACTCTGATCTCTGTGATATTTACTCTCCCTAGTCTGTTCTCTGTTATTTTTACTCTCTGCACTATGCTCTCTGTGATTTTTACTCTCTGCACTCGGCACTCTGTGATTTTTACTCTCTGTACTCTGCTCTCTGTGATTTTTACTCTCTTCACTCTGCTCTCAGTGATTTTTTTCTCTGCACTCGGCACTCTGTGATTTTTACTCTCTGTACTCTGCTTTCGGTGATTTTTACTCTCTTCACTCTGCTGTCTGTGATATTTACTCTCTGCACTCTGATTTCTGTGATACTTAATCTCCCCAGTCTGTTCTCTGTTATTTTCACTCTCTGCCCTCAGCTCTCTTTGATTTTTAATCTCCGCACTCTCTTCTCCGTGATTTTTACTCGCTGTGCTCAGCTGTCTGTGATTTTTACTCTCCGCACTCTGCTCTCTGTGATATTCACTCTCTTCACTCTGCCCTCTGAGAATTTTACTCTCTGCACTCTGCTCTCTGTGATTTCTACTCTCTGCACTCTGTTCTCTGTGATTTTTATTCTCCGCACTCTGCTCTCTCTGTTTTTTTATCTCCGCACTCTGCTCTCTGTGATTTTTTCTCTCTGCACTCAGCTGTCTGTGATTTTTACTCTCTGCACTCGGCACTCTATGATTTTTACTCTCTGCACTCGGCACTCTATGATTTTTACTCTCTGTACTCTGCTCTCTGTGATTTTTACTCTCCACACTCTGTTCTCTTTGATTTTTACAGTCTGCACTCTGTTCCGTCATTTTTACTCTCTGCACTCTGATCTCTGTTATGTTTACTCTCCGCACTCTGTTCTCATTGATTTTTACAGTCTGCACTCTGTTCCCTGTCATTTTTACTCTCTGCACTCTGATCTCTGTTATTTTTATTCTCCGCACTCTGCTCGCTCTGATTTTTCATCACCGCACTCTGCTCTCTGTGATTTTTACTCTCTGCACTAAGCTGTCTGTGATTTTTACTCTCTGCACTCGGTACTCTGTGATTTTTACTCTCTGCACTCTGTTCTCTGTGATTTTTACTCTCTGCACTATGTTCTCTGTGATTATTACTCTGTGCACTCTGTTCTCTGTGATTTTTGCTCTCCGCACTCTGTTCTCTGTGATTTTTACTCTCTGCTCTCTGATCTCTGTGATATTTACTCTGTATACACTGTTTTCTGTGATTTTTACTCTCCCCAGTCTGTTCTCTGTGATTTTTACTCTCTGCACTCTAATTTCTGTGATTTTCACTCTCTGCATTCTGCGCTCTGTGATTTTTACTCTCTGCACTCTGTTCTCTGTGATTTTTACTCTCTGCACTCTGCGCTCTGTGATTTTTAAACTCTGCACTCTAATTTCTGTGATTTTCACTCTCTGCATTCTGCGCTCTGTGATTTTTTCTCTCTGCACTGTGTTCTCTGTGATTTTTACTCTCCGCACTGTGCTCTCTCTAATTTTTACTCTCTGCACTCTGATCTCTGTAATTTTTACTCTCTGCACTCCAATCTCTGTGATTTTTATTCTCTGGCCTCTGCTCTCTGTGAGTTTTATTATCAGCACTCCATTCTTAGAGATATTTACTCTCCGCACTCTGCCCTCTGAGATATTTACTCTCTGCACTCTGCTCTCTGTGATTCCTACTCTCTGGACTCTGTTCTCTGTGATTTTATTCTCCGCACTCTGCTCTCTCTGATTTTTAATCTCCTCACTCTGCTCTCTGTGATTCTTACTCTCTGCACTCAGCTCTCTGTGATTTTTACTCTCAGCACTCGGCACTCTGTGATTTTCACTCTCTTCACTCTGGTCTCTGTGATATTTACTCTCCGCACTGTGCTCTCTCTAATTTTTACTCTCTGTACTCTGCTCTCTGTGATTTTAACTCTCTGCACTCTGATTTCTGTGATTTTCACTCTCTGCATTCTGTCTCTGTGATTTTTACTCTCTGCACACTGATCTCTGTGGCTTTTACTCTCTGCACTCTGCTCTCTGTGATATTTACTCTCTGCACTCTGAATTCTGTGATACTTAATCTCCCCAGTCTGTTCTCTGTTATTTTCACTCTCTGCCCTCAGCTCTCTTTGATTTTTAATCTCCGCACTCTCTTCTCCGTGATTTTTACTCGCTGTGCTCAGCTGTCTGTGATTTTTACTCTCCGCACTCTGCTCTCTGTGATATTCACTCTCTTCACTCTGCCCTCTGAGAATTTTACTCTCTGCACTCTGCTCTCTGTGATTTCTACTCTCTGCACTCTGTTCTCTGTGATTTTTATTCTCCGCACTCTGCTCTCTCTGTTTTTTTATCTCCGCACTCTGCTCTCTGTGATTTTTTCTCTCTGCACTCAGCTGTCTGTGATTTTTACTCTCTGCACTCGGCACTCTATGATTTTTACTCTCTGTACTCTGCTCTCTGTGATTTTTACTCTCCACACTCTGTTCTCTTTGATTTTTACAGTCTGCACTCTGTTCCGTCATTTTTACTCTCTGCACTCTGATCTCTGTTATGTTTACTCTCCGCACTCTGTTCTCATTGATTTTTACAGTCTGCACTCTGTTCCCTGTCATTTTTACTCTCTGCACTCTGATCTCTGTTATTTTTATTCTCCGCACTCTGCTCGCTCTGATTTTTCATCACCGCACTCTGCTCTCTGTGATTTTTACTCTCTGCACTAAGCTGTCTGTGATTTTTACTCTCTGCACTCGGTACTCTGTGATTTTTTTCTCTCCGCACTGTGTTCTCTGTGATTTTTACAGTCTGCTCTCTGTTCTCTGTCATTTTTACTCACCGCACCCTGCTCTCTGTGATTTTTAATCACTGCACTATGCTCTCTGCGATTTTTACTCTCCGTAATCCGTTCTCTTTGATTTTTACAGTCTGCACTCTGTTCCCTGTCATTTTTACTCTCTGCACTCTGATCTCTGTTATTTTTATTCTCTGCAATCCGTTCTCTGTGATTTTGACTTACCGCACTCTAATCTCTGTGATTTTTACACTTTTCACTCTGCTGTCTGTGATTTTTACTCCCTGCACACTTCTCTCTGTGATTTTTACACTCCACACTCTGCTCTCTGTGATTTTTTCTCTGCCAATTCTGCTCTCTGTGGTTTTTATTCTCCGCACTCTGTTCTCTGTGATTTTTACACTCTGCACTATGTTCTCTGTGATTATTACTCTGTGCACTCTGTTCTCTGTGATTTTTGCTCTCCGCACTCTGTTCTCTGTGATTTTTACTCTCTGCTCTCTGATCTCTGTGATATTCACTCTGTGTACACTGTTTTCTGTGATTTATACTCTCCCCAGTCTGTTCTCTGTGACTTTTACTCTCTGCACTCTAATTTCTGTGATTTTCACCCTATGCACTCGGCACTCTGTGATTTTTACTCTCTGTACTCTGCTCTCTGTGATTTTTATTCTCCGCACTCTGCTCTCTCTGATTTTAAATCTCCGTACTCTGCTGTCTGTGATTTTTGCACTCTGCACTCAGCTGTCTGTGATTTTTTTACGCTCTGCACTCGGCACTCTGTGATTTTTACTCTCTGTACTCTGCTCTCTGTGATATTCACTCTCTTCACTCTGCCCTCTGAGATTTTTACTCTCTGCACTCTGCTCTCTGTGATTTCTACTCTCTGAACTCTGTTCTCTGTGATTTTTATTCTCCGCTCTCTGCTCTCTCTGATTTTTTAATCTCCGCACTCTGCTCTCTGTGATTTTTACTCTCTGCACTCAGCTGTCTGTGATTTTTACTCTCTGCACTTGGCACTCTGGGGTTTTTACTCTCTGAACTCTGTTCTCTGTGATTTTTATTCTCCGCTCTCTGCTCTCTCTGATTTTTTAATCTCCGCACTCTGCTCTCTGTGATTTTTACTCTCTGCACTCAGCTGTCTGTGATTTTTACTCTCTGCACTTGGTACTCTGTGATTTTTTTCTCTCCGCACTGTGTTCTCTGTGATTTTTACAGTCTGCTCTCTGTTCTCTGCCATTTTTACTTTCCGCACCCTGCTCCCTGTGATTTTTAATCACTGCACTATGCTCTCTGTGATTTTTCATCTCTGCACTCTGTTCTCTGTGATGTTTGGTCTCCGCACTATGATCTCTGAGAGTTTTACTCTCTGCCCACTGCTCTCTGTGATCTTTACACTCTGCCCTCAGCTCTGTGTGATTTTTACTCTCAACACTATGTTCTCTGTGATTTTTACTCTCTGCACTCTGATCTCGGTGATACTTACTCTCTGCACACTGTTCTCTGTGACTTTTACTCTCTGCACACAGACCTCTGAGATTTTTACTCTCTGTACTCTGCTCTCTGTGATTTTTACTCTCTGCACTCTGCTCTCTGTGATATTCACTCTCTTCACTCTGCCCTCTGAGATTTTTACTCTCTGCACTCTGCTGTCTGTGATTTTTACTCTCTGCACTCTGCTCTCTGTGATTTCTACTCTCTGCACTCTGTTCTCTGTGATTTTTATTCTCCGCACTCTGCTCTCTCTGATTTTTAATCTCCGCACTCTGCTTTCTGTGATTTTTACTCTCTGTACTCTGCTCTCTTTGATTTTTACAGTCTTCACTCTGATCTCGGTGATACTTACTCTCTGCACTCTGCTCTCTCTGATTTCAAATCTCCGTACTCTGCTGTCTGTGATTTTTAAACTCTGCACTCAGCTGTCTGTGATTTTTACTGCTGCACTCGGCACTCTGTGATTTTTACTCTCTGTACTCTGCTCTCTGTGATATTCACTCTCTTCACTCTGCCCTCTGAGATTTTTACTCTCTGCACTCTGCTCTCTGTGATTTCTACTCTCTGCACTCTGTTCTCTGTGATTTTTATTCTCCGCACTCTGTTCTCTCTGATTTTTAATCTCCGCACTCTGCTTTCTGTGATTTTTACTCTCTGCACTCAGCTGTCTGTGATTTTTACTCTCTGTACTCTGCTCTCTGTGACTTTTACTCTGCATTCTTCTGTCTGTGATTTTCACTCTCTGCATTCTGTCTCTGTGATTTTTACTCTCTGCACTCTGATCTCTGTGATTTTTACGATCTGCACTCTGATCTTTGTAATTTTTACTCTCCGCACTCTGATCTCTGTGATTTTTATTCTCTGCCCTCTGCTCTCTGTGAGTTTTATTATCAGCACTCCATTCTTAGTGATTTTTACTCTCCGCACTCTGCTCTCTGTGATTTTTACTCTCTACACTCGGGACTCTGTGCATTTTACTCTCTGTACTCTGCTCTCTGTGATATTTACTCTCTGAACTCTGATCTCTGTGATATTTACTCTCCCTAGTCTGTTCTCTGTTATTTTTACTCTCTGCACTATGCTCTCTGTGATTTTTACTCTCTGCACTCGGCACTCTGTGATTTTTACTCTCTGTACTCTGCTCTCTGTGATTTTTACTCTCTTCACTCTGCTCTCAGTGATTTTTTTCTCTGCACTCGGCACTCTGTGATTTTTACTCTCTGTACTCTGCTTTCGGTGATTTTTACTCTCTTCACTCTGCTGTCTGTGATATTTACTCTCTGCACTCTGATTTCTGTGATACTTAATCTCCCCAGTCTGTTCTCTGTTATTTTCACTCTCTGCCCTCAGCTCTCTTTGATTTTTAATCTCCGCACTCTCTTCTCCGTGATTTTTACTCGCTGTGCTCAGCTGTCTGTGATTTTTACTCTCCGCACTCTGCTCTCTGTGATATTCACTCTCTTCACTCTGCCCTCTGAGAATTTTACTCTCTGCACTCTGCTCTCTGTGATTTCTACTCTCTGCACTCTGTTCTCTGTGATTTTTATTCTCCGCACTCTGCTCTCTCTGTTTTTTTATCTCCGCACTCTGCTCTCTGTGATTTTTTCTCTCTGCACTCAGCTGTCTGTGATTTTTACTCTCTGCACTCGGCACTCTATGATTTTTACTCTCTGCACTCGGCACTCTATGATTTTTACTCTCTGTACTCTGCTCTCTGTGATTTTTACTCTCCACACTCTGTTCTCTTTGATTTTTACAGTCTGCACTCTGTTCCGTCATTTTTACTCTCTGCACTCTGATCTCTGTTATGTTTACTCTCCGCACTCTGTTCTCATTGATTTTTACAGTCTGCACTCTGTTCCCTGTCATTTTTACTCTCTGCACTCTGATCTCTGTTATTTTTATTCTCCGCACTCTGCTCGCTCTGATTTTCATCACCGCACTCTGCTCTCTGTGATTTTTACTCTCTGCACTAAGCTGTCTGTGATTTTTACTCTCTGCACTCGGTACTCTGTGATTTTTACTCTCTGCACTCTGTTCTCTGTGATTTTTACTCTCTGCACTATGTTCTCTGTGATTATTACTCTGTGCACTCTGTTCTCTGTGATTTTTGCTCTCCGCACTCTGTTCTCTGTGATTTTTACTCTCTGCTCTCTGATCTCTGTGATATTTACTCTGTATACACTGTTTTCTGTGATTTTTACTCTCCCCAGTCTGTTCTCTGTGATTTTTACTCTCTGCACTCTAATTTCTGTGATTTTCACTCTCTGCATTCTGCGCTCTGTGATTTTTACTCTCTGCACTCTGTTCTCTGTGATTTTTACTCTCTGCACTCTGCGCTCTGTGATTTTTAAACTCTGCACTCTAATTTCTGTGATTTTCACTCTCTGCATTCTGCGCTCTGTGATTTTTTCTCTCTGCACTGTGTTCTCTGTGATTTTTACTCTCCGCACTGTGCTCTCTCTAATTTTTACTCTCTGCACTCTGATCTCTGTAATTTTTACTCTCTGCACTCCAATCTCTGTGATTTTTATTCTCTGGCCTCTGCTCTCTGTGAGTTTTATTATCAGCACTCCATTCTTAGAGATATTTACTCTCCGCACTCTGCCCTCTGAGATATTTACTCTCTGCACTCTGCTCTCTGTGATTCCTACTCTCTGGACTCTGTTCTCTGTGATTTTATTCTCCGCACTCTGCTCTCTCTGATTTTTAATCTCCTCACTCTGCTCTCTGTGATTCTTACTCTCTGCACTCAGCTCTCTGTGATTTTTACTCTCAGCACTCGGCACTCTGTGATTTTCACTCTCTTCACTCTGGTCTCTGTGATATTTACTCTCCGCACTGTGCTCTCTCTATTTTTACTCTCTGTACTCTGCTCTCTGTGATTTTAACTCTCTGCACTCTGATTCTGTGATTTTCACTCTCTGCATTCTGTCTCTGTGATTTTTACTCTCTGCACACTGATCTCTGTGGCTTTTACTCTCTGCACTCTGCTCTCTGTGATATTTACTCTCTGCACTCTGAATTCTGTGATACTTAATCTCCCCAGTCTGTTCTCTGTTATTTTCACTCTCTGCCCTCAGCTCTCTTTGATTTTTAATCTCCGCACTCTCTTCTCCGTGATTTTTACTCGCTGTGCTCAGCTGTCTGTGATTTTTACTCTCCGCACTCTGCTCTCTGTGATATTCACTCTCTTCACTCTGCCCTCTGAGAATTTTACTCTCTGCACTCTGCTCTCTGTGATTTCTACTCTCTGCACTCTGTTCTCTGTGATTTTTATTCTCCGCACTCTGCTCTCTCTGTTTTTTTATCTCCGCACTCTGCTCTCTGTGATTTTTTCTCTCTGCACTCAGCTGTCTGTGATTTTTACTCTCTGCACTCGGCACTCTATGATTTTTACTCTCTGCACTCGGCACTCTATGATTTTTACTCTCTGTACTCTGCTCTCTGTGATTTTTACTCTCCACACTCTGTTCTCTTTGATTTTTACAGTCTGCACTCTGTTCCGTCATTTTTACTCTCTGCACTCTGATCTCTGTTATGTTTACTCTCCGCACTCTGTTCTCATTGATTTTTACAGTCTGCACTCTGTTCCCTGTCATTTTTACTCTCTGCACTCTGATCTCTGTTATTTTTATTCTCCGCACTCTGCTCGCTCTGATTTTCATCACCGCACTCTGCTCTCTGTGATTTTTACTCTCTGCACTAAGCTGTCTGTGATTTTTACTCTCTGCACTCGGTACTCTGTGATTTTTTTCTCTCCGCACTGTGTTCTCTGTGATTTTTACAGTCTGCTCTCTGTTCTCTGTCATTTTTACTCACCGCACCCTGCTCTCTGTGATTTTTAATCACTGCACTATGCTCTCTGCGATTTTTACTCTCCGTAATCCGTTCTCTTTGATTTTTACAGTCTGCACTCTGTTCCCTGTCATTTTTACTCTCTGCACTCTGATCTCTGTTATTTTTATTCTCTGCAATCCGTTCTCTGTGATTTGACTTACCGCACTCTAATCTCTGTGATTTTTACACTTTTCACTCTGCTGTCTGTGATTTTTACTCCCTGCACACTTCTCTCTGTGATTTTTACACTCCACACTCTGCTCTCTGTGATTTTTTCTCTGCCAATTCTGCTCTCTGTGGTTTTTATTCTCCGCACTCTGTTCTCTGTGATTTTTACACTCTGCACTATGTTCTCTGTGATTATTACTCTGTGCACTCTGTTCTCTGTGATTTTTGCTCTCCGCACTCTGTTCTCTGTGATTTTTACTCTCTGCTCTCTGATCTCTGTGATATTCACTCTGTGTACACTGTTTTCTGTGATTTATACTCTCCCCAGTCTGTTCTCTGTGACTTTTACTCTCTGCACTCTAATTTCTGTGATTTTCACCCTATGCACTCGGCACTCTGTGATTTTTACTCTCTGTACTCTGCTCTCTGTGATTTTTATTCTCCGCACTCTGCTCTCTCTGATTTTAAATCTCCGTACTCTGCTGTCTGTGATTTTTGCACTCTGCACTCAGCTGTCTGTGATTTTTTTACGCTCTGCACTCGGCACTCTGTGATTTTTACTCTCTGTACTCTGCTCTCTGTGATATTCACTCTCTTCACTCTGCCCTCTGAGATTTTTACTCTCTGCACTCTGCTCTCTGTGATTTCTACTCTCTGAACTCTGTTCTCTGTGATTTTTATTCTCCGCTCTCTGCTCTCTCTGATTTTTTAATCTCCGCACTCTGCTCTCTGTGATTTTTACTCTCTGCACTCAGCTGTCTGTGATTTTTTACTCCTCTGCACTTGGCACTCTGGGTTTTTACTCTCTGAACTCTGTTCTCTGTGATTTTTATTCTCCGCTCTCTGCTCTCTCTGATTTTTTAATCTCCGCACTCTGCTCTCTGTGATTTTTACTCTCTGCACTCAGCTGTCTGTGATTTTTACTCTCTGCACTTGGTACTCTGTGATTTTTTTCTCTCCGCACTGTGTTCTCTGTGATTTTTACAGTCTGCTCTCTGTTCTCTGCCATTTTTACTTTCCGCACCCTGCTCCCTGTGATTTTTAATCACTGCACTATGCTCTCTGTGATTTTTCATCTCTGCACTCTGTTCTCTGTGATGTTTGGTCTCCGCACTATGATCTCTGAGAGTTTTACTCTCTGCCCACTGCTCTCTGTGATCTTTACACTCTGCCCTCAGCTCTGTGTGATTTTTACTCTCAACACTATGTTCTCTGTGATTTTTACTCTCTGCACTCTGATCTCGGTGATACTTACTCTCTGCACACTGTTCTCTGTGACTTTTACTCTCTGCACACAGACCTCTGAGATTTTTACTCTCTGTACTCTGCTCTCTGTGATTTTTACTCTCTGCACTCTGCTCTCTGTGATATTCACTCTCTTCACTCTGCCCTCTGAGATTTTTACTCTCTGCACTCTGCTGTCTGTGATTTTTACTCTCTGCACTCTGCTCTCTGTGATTTCTACTCTCTGCACTCTGTTCTCTGTGATTTTTATTCTCCGCACTCTGCTCTCTCTGATTTTTAATCTCCGCACTCTGCTTTCTGTGATTTTTACTCTCTGTACTCTGCTCTCTTTGATTTTTACAGTCTTCACTCTGATCTCGGTGATACTTACTCTCTGCACTCTGCTCTCTCTGATTTCAAATCTCCGTACTCTGCTGTAACTGTGATTTTTAAACTCTGCACTCAGCTGTCTGTGATTTTTACTGCTGCACTCGGCACTCTGTGATTTTTACTCTCTGTACTCTGCTCTCTGTGATATTCACTCTCTTCACTCTGCCCTCTGAGATTTTTACTCTCTGCACTCTGCTCTCTGTGATTTCTACTCTCTGCACTCTGTTCTCTGTGATTTTTATTCTCCGCACTCTGTTCTCTCTGATTTTTAATCTCCGCACTCTGCTTTCTGTGATTTTTACTCTCTGCACTCAGCTGTCTGTGATTTTTACTCTCTGTACTCTGCTCTCTGTGACTTTACTCTGCATTCTTCTGTCTGTGATTTTCACTCTCTGCATTCTGTCTCTGTGATTTTTACTCTCTGCACTCTGATCTCTGTGATTTTTACGATCTGCACTCTGATCTTTGTAATTTTTACTCTCCGCACTCTGATCTCTGTGATTTTTATTCTCTGCCCTCTGCTCTCTGTGAGTTTTATTATCAGCACTCCATTCTTAGTGATTTTTACTCTCCGCACTCTGCTCTCTGTGATTTTTACTCTCTACACTCGGGACTCTGTGCATTTTACTCTCTGTACTCTGCTCTCTGTGATATTTACTCTCTGAACTCTGATCTCTGTGATATTTACTCTCCCTAGTCTGTTCTCTGTTATTTTTACTCTCTGCACTATGCTCTCTGTGATTTTTACTCTCTGCACTCGGCACTCTGTGATTTTTACTCTCTGTACTCTGCTCTCTGTGATTTTTACTCTCTTCACTCTGCTCTCAGTGATTTTTTTCTCTGCACTCGGCACTCTGTGATTTTTACTCTCTGTACTCTGCTTTCGGTGATTTTTACTCTCTTCACTCTGCTGTCTGTGATATTTACTCTCTGCACTCTGATTTCTGTGATACTTAATCTCCCCAGTCTGTTCTCTGTTATTTTCACTCTCTGCCCTCAGCTCTCTTTGATTTTTAATCTCCGCACTCTCTTCTCCGTGATTTTTACTCGCTGTGCTCAGCTGTCTGTGATTTTTACTCTCCGCACTCTGCTCTCTGTGATATTCACTCTCTTCACTCTGCCCTCTGAGAATTTTACTCTCTGCACTCTGCTCTCTGTGATTTCTACTCTCTGCACTCTGTTCTCTGTGATTTTTATTCTCCGCACTCTGCTCTCTCTGTTTTTTTATCTCCGCACTCTGCTCTCTGTGATTTTTTCTCTCTGCACTCAGCTGTCTGTGATTTTTACTCTCTGCACTCGGCACTCTATGATTTTTACTCTCTGCACTCGGCACTCTATGATTTTTACTCTCTGTACTCTGCTCTCTGTGATTTTTACTCTCCACACTCTGTTCTCTTTGATTTTTACAGTCTGCACTCTGTTCCGTCATTTTTACTCTCTGCACTCTGATCTCTGTTATGTTTACTCTCCGCACTCTGTTCTCATTGATTTTTACAGTCTGCACTCTGTTCCCTGTCATTTTTACTCTCTGCACTCTGATCTCTGTTATTTTTATTCTCCGCACTCTGCTCGCTCTGATTTTTCATCACCGCACTCTGCTCTCTGTGATTTTTACTCTCTGCACTAAGCTGTCTGTGATTTTTACTCTCTGCACTCGGTACTCTGTGATTTTTACTCTCTGCACTCTGTTCTCTGTGATTTTTACTCTCTGCACTATGTTCTCTGTGATTATTACTCTGTGCACTCTGTTCTCTGTGATTTTTGCTCTCCGCACTCTGTTCTCTGTGATTTTTACTCTCTGCTCTCTGATCTCTGTGATATTTACTCTGTATACACTGTTTTCTGTGATTTTTTACTCTCCCCAGTCTGT
>NW_027277536.1:0-27223 GCF_030028105.1 Mobula birostris
GGAGTTAATGTAGATGTGCACAGGAGAGGCAGAGTTGATGGAGATGTGCACAGGAGAGGGGAGTTGATGGCCATATGCACAGGAGAGGGGAGTTGATGGAGCTGTGCAGAGGAGAGGGGGAGTTGATGGAGACGTCCACAGGAGTGAGGAGTTGATGAAGATGTGCACAGCAGAGGGGGAGTTGATGGAAATGTGCACAAGAGACGGGGAGTTGATGAAGATGTGCAGAGGAGAGGTGGAGTTCATGGAGATGTGCACAGGCGAGGGGGAGCTGATGGAGATGTGCACAAGAGAGGGGGAGCTGATGGAGATGTGCACAGGAGAGGGGGAGCTGATGGAGACGTGCAGAGGAAAGGAGGAGTTGATGGAGATGTGCAAAGGAGTGGGGAGTTGATGGAGATGTGCACAGGAGAGGGGGAGTCGATGGAGATGTGCACAGGAGAGGGGGAGTTCATCAAGATGTGCACAGGAGAGGGGGAGTTCATGGAAATGTGCACAGGAGAGGGGGAGTTGATGGAGATGTGCACAGGAGATGGGGAGTTGATGCGGATGTGCACAGCTGAGGGGGAGTTGATGCGGATGTGCACAAGAGAGGGGAAGTTGATGGAGACGTGCACATGAGGGGAGTTGATAGACATGAACACACGAGGGAGAGTTGGAGACGTGCACAGGAAAGAAAGAGTTGATGGAGATTTGCACAGGAGAGGGGGATTTGATGGAGATGTGCACAGGAGAGGGAGAGTTGATGGAGATGTGCACAGGAGAGGGTAGTTAATGGCGATGTGCACAGGAGAGGGAGTGTTGATGCAGATGTACACAGCAAAGGGTAGTTAATGGCGATGTGCACAGCAGAGGGGAGTTGATGGAGCTGTGCAGAGGAGAGGTGGAGTTGATGGAGATGTGCACAGGAGAGGTGGAATTGCTTGAGATGTGCACAGGAGGGTAGATGATGGAGATGTGCACATTAGGAGGAGTTGATGGAGATGTACACAGTAGTGGGGAGTTGATGGAGCTGTGCAGGGAGAGGGGGAGTTGATGTAGACGTGCACAGGAGTGGGCAGTTGATGGAGATGTGCACAGGAGAGGGGGAGTTCATGAAGATGTGCACAGGAGAGGGGGAGTTGATGGAGATGTGCACAGGAGAGGGGGAGTTGATGGAGATTTGCACAGGAGAGAAGGAGTTGATGGAGATGTGCACAGTAGAGGGGGAGTTGATGGAGAAGTGCACAGGAGAGGGGAGTTGATGGACACGTGCACAGGAGAGAAGGAGTTGATGGAGACCTGCACAGGAGTGGGGAGTTCATGGAGATGTGCACAGCAGAGGGGAAGTTGATGGAGACGTACACAGGAGAGGGGGAATTGATGCAGATGTGCACAGGAGAGGTTATTCAATGGCGATGTACAGAGGAGAGGTGGAGTTGATGGAGATGTGCACAGGAGAGGTGGAATTGCTTGAGATGTGCACAGGAGGGGAGTTGATGGAGATGTGCACAGGAGGGGAGTTGATGGAGATGTACACAGTAGTGGGGTGTTGATGGAGCTGTGCAGAGCAGAGGGGGAGTTGATGTAGACGTGCACAGGAGTGGGCTGTTGATGGAGATGTGCACAGGAGAGGGGGAGTTCATGAAGATGTGCACAGGAGATCGGAAGTTCATGGAGATGTGCACAGGAGAGGGAAAGTTGATGAAGATGTGCACAGGAGAGGGGAGTTGATGGAGATTTGCACAGGAGAGAAGGAGTTGATGGAGTCGTGCTCAGGAAAGGAGGAAATGATGGAGATGTGCATAGGAGTGGGGAGTCGATGGAGATGTGCATAGGAGTGGGGAGTCGATGGAGACGTGCACAGGAGAGCGGGAGTTGATGGAGATTTGCACAGGAGAGGGGGACTTCATGAAGATGTGCACAGGAGAGGGGGAGTTCATGAAGATGTGCACAGGAGATCGGAAGTTCATGGAGATGTGCACAAGAGAGGGGAAGTTGATGGAGACGTGCACATGAGGGGAGTTGATAGACCTGAACACATGAGGGAGAGTTGGAGACGTGCACAGGAAAGGAGGAGTTGATGGAGATTTGCGCAGGAGAGGGGGATTTGATGGAGATGTGCACAGGAGAGGGAGAGTTGATGGAGATGTGCACAGGAGAGGGTAGTTAATGGCGATGTGCACAGGAGAGGGGAGTTGATGGAGCTGTGCAGAGGAGAGGTGGAGTTGATGGAGATGTGCACAGGAGAGGTGGAATTGCTTGAGATGCGCACAGGAGGGTAGATGATGGAGATGTGCACATTAGGAGGAGTTGATGGAGATGTACACAGTAGTGGGGAGTTGATGGAGCTGTGCAGGGAGAGGGGCAGTTGATGTAGACGTGCACAGGAGTGGGCAGTTGATGGAGATGTGCACAGGAGAGGGGGAGTTCATGAAGATGTGCACAGGAGAGGGGGAGTTGATGGAGATGTGCACAGGAAAGGGGGAGTTGATGGAGATGTGCACAGGAGAGGGGAGGCTGGTGAAGATGTGCACAGGAGAGGGGGAGTTCATGAAGATGTGCACAGGAGAGGGGGAGTTCATGGAGATGTGCACAGGAGAGGGGAGTTGATGGAGATTTGCACAGGAGAGAAGGAGTTGATGGAGATGTGCACAGTAGAGGGGGAGTTGATGGAGAAGTGCACAGGAGACGGGGAGTTCATGGAGACGTGAACAGGAAAGGGGAAGATGATGGAGATGTGCAAAGGAGAGGGGGATTTGATGGAGATGTGCACAGGAGAGGGGAGTTGATGGACACGTGTACAGGAGAGAAGGAGTTGATGGAGACCTGCACAGGAGTGGGGAGTTCATGGAGATGTGCACAGCAGAGGGGAAGTTGATGGAGACGTACACAGGAGAGGGGGAATTGATGCAGATGTGCACAGGAGAGGGTAGTTAATGGCGATGTACAGAGGAGAGGTGGAGTTGATGGAGATGTGCACAGGAGAGCGGGAGTTGATGGAGATTTGCACAGGAGAGGGGGAGTTGATGGAGATGTGCACAGGAGAGGCAGAGTTGATGGAGATGTGCACAGGAGGAGAGTTGATGGAGATGTGCACAGGAGTGGGCAGTTGCTGGAGATGTGCACAGGAGAGGGGGACTTCATGAAGATGTGCACAGGAGAGGGGGAGTTCATGAAGATGTGCACAGGAGATCGGAAGTTCATGGAGATGTGCACAGGAGAGGGGAGTTGATGGAGATTTGCACAGGAGAGAAGGAGTTGATGGAGACGTGCTCAGGAAAGGACGAAATGATGGAGATGTGCATAGGAGTGGGGAGTTGATGGAGACGTGCACAGGAGTGGGGTGTTGATGGAGATGTGCACAGCAGAGGGGGAGTTGATGGAGAAGTGCCCAAGAGACGGGGAGTTCATGGAGTCGTGCACAGGAGAGGGGAAGTTGATGGATATGTGCAAAGGAGAGAGGTAGTTGATAGGGACGTGCACAGGAGAAGGTAGTTGATGGAGATGTGCACAGGAGTGGGGAGTTGATGGAGATGTGCACAGGAGAGCGGGAGTTGTTGGAGATTTGCACAGGAGTGGGAGTTAATGTAGATGTGCACAGGAGAGGCAGAGTTGATGGAGATGTGCACAGGAGAGGGGAGTTGATGGCCATATGCACAGGAGAGGGGAGTTGATGGAGCTGTGCAGAGGAGAGGGGGAGTTGATGGAGACGTCCACAGGAGTGAGGAGTTGATGAAGATGTGCACAGCAGAGGGGGAGTTGATGGAAATGTGCACAAGAGACGGGGAGTTGATGAAGATGTGCAGAGGAGAGGTGGAGTTCATGGAGATGTGCACAGGAGAGGGGGAGCTGATGGAGATGTGCACAAGAGAGGGGGAGCTGATGGAGATGTGCACAGGAGAGGGGGAGCTGATGGAGACGTGCAGAGGAAAGGAGGAGTTGATGGAGATGTGCAAAGGAGTGGGGAGTTGATGGAGATGTGCACAGGAGAGGGGGAGTCGATGGAGATGTGCACAGGAGAGGGGGAGTTCATCAAGATGTGCACAGGAGAGGGGGAGTTCATGGAAATGTGCACAGGAGAGGGGGAGTTGATGGAGATGTGCACAGGAGATGGGGAGTTGATGCGGATGTGCACAGCTGAGGGGGAGTTGATGCGGATGTGCACAAGAGAGGGGAAGTTGATGGAGACGTGCACATGAGGGGAGTTGATAGACATGAACACACGAGGGAGAGTTGGAGACGTGCACAGGAAAGAAAGAGTTGATGGAGATTTGCACAGGAGAGGGGGATTTGATGGAGATGTGCACAGGAGAGGGAGAGTTGATGGAGATGTGCACAGGAGAGGGTAGTTAATGGCGATGTGCACAGGAGAGGGAGTGTTGATGCAGATGTACACAGCAGAGGGTAGTTAATGGCGATGTGCACAGCAGAGGGGAGTTGATGGAGCTGTGCAGAGGAGAGGTGGAGTTGATGGAGATGTGCACAGGAGAGGTGGAATTGCTTGAGATGTGCACAGGAGGGTAGATGATGGAGATGTGCACATTAGGAGGAGTTGATGGAGATGTACACAGTAGTGGGGAGTTGATGGAACTGTGCAGGGAGAGGGGGAGTTGATGTAGACGTGCAGAGGAGTGGGCAGTTGATGGAGATGTGCACAGGAGAGGGGGAGTTCATGAAGATGTGCACAGGAGAGGGGGAGTTGATGGAGATGTGCACAGGAGAGGGGGAGTTGATGGAGATTTGCACAGGAGAGAAGGAGTTGATGGAGATGTGCACAGTAGAGGGGGAGTTGATGGAGAAGTGCACAGGAGAGGGGAGTTGATGGACACGTGCACAGGAGAGAAGGAGTTGATGGAGACCTGCACAGGAGTGGGGAGTTCATGGAGATGTGCACAGCAGAGGGGAAGTTGATGGAGACGTACACAGGAGAGGGGGAATTGATGCAGATGTGCACAGGAGAGGGTATTCAATGGCGATGTACAGAGGAGAGGTGGAGTTGATGGAGATTTGCACAGGAGAGAAGGAGTTGATGGAGTCGTGCTCAGGAAAGGAGGAAATGATGGAGATGTGCATAGGAGTGGGCAGTCGATGGAGACGTGCACAGGAGAGCGGGAGTTGATGGAGATTTGTACAGGAGAGGGGGAGTTGATGGAGATGTGCACAGAAGAGCGGGTTTTGATGGAGATTTGCACAGTAGAGGGGGAGTTGATGGAGATGTGCACAGGAGAGGCAGAGTTGATGGAGATGTGCACAGGAGGGGAGTTGATGGAGATGTGCACAGGAGTGAGCAGTTGATGGAGATGTGCACAGGAGAGGGGGACTTCATGAAGATGTGCACAGGAGAGGGGGAGTTCATGAAGATGTGCACAGGAGATCGGAAGTTCATGGAGATGTGCACAAGAGAGGGGAAGTTGATGGAGACGTGCACATGAGGGGAGTTGATAGACCTGAACACATGAGGGAGAGTTGGAGACGTGCACAGGAAAGGAGGAGTTGATGGAGATTTGCACAGGAGAGGGGGATTTGATGGAGATGTGCACAGGAGAGGGAGAGTTGATGGAGATGTGCACAGGAGAGGGTAGTTAATGGCGATGTGCACAGGAGAGGGGAGTTGATGGAGCTGTGCAGAGGAGAGGTGGAGTTGATGGAGATGTGCACAGGAGAGGTGGAATTGCTTGAGATGCGCACAGGAGGGTAGATGATGGAGATGTGCACATTAGGAGGAGTTGATGGAGATGTACACAGTAGTGGGGAGTTGATGGAGCTGTGCAGGGAGAGGGGGAGTTGATGTAGACGTGCACAGGAGTGGGCAGTTGATGGAGATGTGCACAGGAGAGGGGGAGTTCATGAAGATGTGCACAGGAGAGGGGGAGTTGATGGAGATGTGCACAGGAAAGGGGGAGTTGATGGAGATGTGCACAGGAGAGGGGAGGCTGGTGAAGATGTGCACAGGAGAGGGGGAGTTCATGAAGATGTGCACAGGAGAGGGGGAGTTCATGGAGATGTGCACAGGAGAGGGGAGTTGATGGAGATTTGCACAGGAGAGAAGGAGTTGATGGAGATGTGCACAGTAGAGGGGGAGTTGATGGAGAAGTGCACAGGAGACGGGGAGTTCATGGAGACGTGAACAGGAAAGGGGAAGATGATGGAGATGTGCAAAGGAGAGGGGGATTTGATGGAGATGTGCATAGGAGTGGGGAGTTGATGGAGACGTGCACAGGAGTGGGGTGTTGATGGAGATGTGCACAGCAGAGGGGGAGTTGATGGAGAAGTGCCCAAGAGACGGGGAGTTCATGGAGTCGTGCACAGGAGAGGGGAAGTTGATGGATATGTGCAAAGGAGAGAGGTAGTTGATAGGGACGTGCACAGGAGAAGGTAGTTGATGGAGATGTGCACAGGAGTGGGGAGTTGATGGAGATGTGCACAGGAGAGCGGGAGTTGTTGGAGATTTGCACAGGAGTGGGAGTTAATGTAGATGTGCACAGGAGAGGCAGAGTTGATGGAGATGTGCACAGGAGAGGGGAGTTGATGGCCATATGCACAGGAGAGGGGAGTTGATGGAGCTGTGCAGAGGAGAGGGGGAGTTGATGGAGACGTCCACAGGAGTGAGGAGTTGATGAAGATGTGCACAGCAGAGGGGGAGTTGATGGAAATGTGCACAAGAGACGGGGAGTTGATGAAGATGTGCAGAGGAGAGGTGGAGTTCATGGAGATGTGCACAGGAGAGGGGGAGCTGATGGAGATGTGCACAAGAGAGGGGGAGCTGATGGAGATGTGCACAGGAGAGGGGGAGCTGATGGAGACGTGCAGAGGAAAGGAGGAGTTGATGGAGATGTGCAAAGGAGTGGGGAGTTGATGGAGATGTGCACAGGAGAGGGGGAGTCGATGGAGATGTGCACAGGAGAGGGGGAGTTCATCAAGATGTGCACAGGAGAGGGGGAGTTCATGGAAATGTGCACAGGAGAGGGGGAGTTGATGGAGATGTGCACAGGAGATGGGGAGTTGATGCGGATGTGCACAGCTGAGGGGGAGTTGATGCGGATGTGCACAAGAGAGGGGAAGTTGATGGAGACGTGCACATGAGGGGAGTTGATAGACATGAACACACGAGGGAGAGTTGGAGACGTGCACAGGAAAGAAAGAGTTGATGGAGATTTGCACAGGAGAGGGGGATTTGATGGAGATGTGCACAGGAGAGGGAGAGTTGATGGAGATGTGCACAGGAGAGGGTAGTTAATGGCGATGTGCACAGGAGAGGGAGTGTTGATGCAGATGTACACAGCAGAGGGTAGTTAATGGCGATGTGCACAGCAGAGGGGAGTTGATGGAGCTGTGCAGAGGAGAGGTGGAGTTGATGGAGATGTGCACAGGAGAGGTGGAATTGCTTGAGATGTGCACAGGAGGGTAGATGATGGAGATGTGCACATTAGGAGGAGTTGATGGAGATGTACACAGTAGTGGGGAGTTGATGGAGCTGTGCAGGGAGAGGGGGAGTTGATGTAGACGTGCACAGGAGTGGGCAGTTGATGGAGATGTGCACAGGAGAGGGGGAGTTCATGAAGATGTGCACAGGAGAGGGGGAGTTGATGGAGATGTGCACAGGAGAGGGGGAGTTGATGGAGATTTGCACAGGAGAGAAGGAGTTGATGGAGATGTGCACAGTAGAGGGGGAGTTGATGGAGAAGTGCACAGGAGAGGGGAGTTGATGGACACGTGCACAGGAGAGAAGGAGTTGATGGAGACCTGCACAGGAGTGGGGAGTTCATGGAGATGTGCACAGCAGAGGGGAAGTTGATGGAGACGTACACAGGAGAGGGGGAATTGATGCAGATGTGCACAGGAGAGGGTATTCAATGGCGATGTACAGAGGAGAGGTGGAGTTGATGGAGATGTGCACAGGAGAGGGGGAGTTCATGAAGATGTGCACAGGAGATCGGAAGTTCATGGAGATGTGCACAGGAGAGGGAAAGTTGATGAAGATGTGCACAGGAGAGGGGAGTTGATGGAGATTTGCACAGGAGAGAAGGAGTTGATGGAGTCGTGCTCAGGAAAGGAGGAAATGATGGAGATGTGCATAGGAGTGGGGAGTCGATGGAGACGTGCACAGGAGAGGGGGAGTTGATGGAGATTTGCACAGGAGAGGGGGAGTTGATGGAGATGTGCACAGAAGAGCGGGTGTTGATGGAGATTTGCACAGTAGAGGGGGAGTTGATGGAGATGTGCACAGGAGAGGCAGAGTTGATGGAGATGTGCACAGGAGGGGAGTTGATGGAGATGTGCACAGGAGTGGGCAGTTGATGGAGATGTGCACAGGAGAGGGGGACTTCATGAAGATGTGCACAGGAGAGGGGGAGTTCATGAAGATGTGCACAGGAGATCGGAAGTTCATGGAGATGTGCACAGGAGAGGAGGAGTTGATGCGGATGTGCACAGGAGGGGGCAGTTGATGGGGATGTACACATGAGGGGGAGTTGATGCGGATGTGCACATGAGGGAGAGTTGATGGATATATGCACATGAGGGGGAGTTGATGGGGATGTGCACATGAGGGGGAGTTGATGGAGATGATACATGAGGGGGAGTTGACGGAGAAGGGCACAGGGGAGGGGAGTTGATGGAGATGTGCACAGGAGAGGGGGAGTTGATGGAGATTTGCACAGGAGATGGGGAGTTGATGGAGATGTGCAGAGGAGAGGGGGAGTTGATGGAGACTTGCACAGCAGTGGGGAGTTGATGCAGAAGTGCACAGGAGAGGGGGAGTTGATGCGGATGTGCACAGGAGGGGGCAGTTGATGGGGATGTACACATGAGGGGGAGTTGATGCGGATGTGCACATGAGGGAGAGTTGATGGATATATGCACATGAGGGGGAGTTGATGGGGATGTGCACATGAGGGGGAGTTGATGGAGATGATACATGAGGGGGAGTTGACGGAGAAGGGCACAGGGGAGGGGAGTTGATGGAGATGTGCACAGGAGAGGGGGAGTTGATGGAGATTTGCACAGGAGACGGGGAGTTGATGGAGATATGCGCAGAAGAGGGGAGGTTGATGGAGATGTGCACAGGAGAGGAGGGGTTGCTGGAGATGTGCACAGGAGAGGTGAGTTGATGGAGATGTGCACAGGAGAGAAGGAGTTGATGGAGACGTGCACAGGAGTGTGCAGTTGATGGAGATAAGGACAGGAGAGGGGGATTGATGGTGATAAGCACAGGAGAGGAGAAAGTTGATGGAGATCTGCACAGGAGTGGGGGAGTTAATGGAGATGTGCAAATGAGAAGGGTGTTGATGGAGATGTGCACAGCCGAGGGGGGAGTTGATGGAGATGTGCACAGGCGAGGGGGGAGATGATGGAGATGTGCACAGGCGAGGGGGGAGATGATGGAGATGTGCACAGGCGAGGGGGAAGTTGATGGAGATGTGTAAATGAGAGGAGTGTTGATGCAGACGTGCACAGGACTTGGGGAGTTGATGGACATGTGCACAGGAGAGGGGGGAGTAGATGGAGATGTGCACAGGAGAGGGGTGTTGATGGAAATGTGCACAGCAGACAGGGAGTTGATGGAGATGTGTTCAGAAGAGGGGGTGTTGATGGAGATGTGCACAGGAGCGGGGAGCTGATGGTGCTGTGCACAGGAGAGGGGAGTTGACGGTGATGTGCAGAGGAGAGGTGGAGTTGATGGAGATGTGCACAGGAGAGGGGGAATTGATTGAGATGTGCACAGGAGGCGAGTTGATGGAGCTGTGCAGAGGAGAGGAGCAGTTGATGGAGACGTGCACAGGAGTGGGGAGTTGATGGAGATGTGCACAGAAGAGGGGGAGTTGATGGAAATGTGCAAATGAGAAGGGTGTTGATGGAGATGTGCACAGGCGAGGGGGAAGTTGATGCAGATGTGCACAGGAGAGGGGGAGTTGATGGGGATGTGCACAGGAGAGGAGGAGTTGATGCGGATGTGCACAAGGGAGGGGAAGTTGATGGAGACGTGCAAATGAGGGGGAGTTGATGGAGATGAACACATGAGGGAGAGTTGATGGAGATGTGCACAGGAGAGGTGGAGTTGATGGAGATGTGCACAGGAGAGGGGAGTTGATGGAGATGTGCACAGGGGAGGGGGAGTTGATGGAGACAGGCACAGGAGAGTGGGAGTTGATGGAGACGGGCACAGGACTGGGTACTTGATGGAGCGTGCACAGGACTGGGTGTTGATGGAGACGTGCACACGAGTGGGCAGTTGATGGAGACGTGCACAAGAGTGGGTAGTTGATGGAGACGTGCACAGGAGTGGGTAGTTGATGGAGACGTGCACAGGAGTGGGTAGTTGATGGAGACGTGCACAGGAGTGGCTAGTTGATGCAGATGTGCACGTGAGAATGGGAGTCGATGGAGATGTGCACAGGAGTGGGGAGTTGATGGACGTGTGCACAGGAGAGGGGGAGTTGATCGGGATGTGCACAGGAGAGGGGGAGTTGATAGGGATGTGCACAGGAGAGTGTGAGTTGATGGAGACGTGCACAGGAGTGGGGAGTTGATGGAGATGTGCACAGGAGAGTGGGAGTTGATGGGGATGTGCACATGAGGGGGAGTTGATGGGGATGTGCACATGAGGGGGAGTTGATGGAGATGAACACATCAGAGGGAGTTGAACGAGACGGGCACAGGAGAGGGGGAGTTGATGGAGACGTGCACAGTAGGGGAGTTGATGGAGACGTGCACAGGAGTGAGCAGTTGATGGAGATAAGCATAGGAGAGGGGGATTGATGGTGATAAGCACAGGAGAGGGTGGAGTTGATGGAGATGTGCACAGGAGTGTGGGAGTTAATGGAGATGTGCAAATGAGAAGGGTGTCGATGGAATGTGCACAGGCGAGGGGGGAGTTGATGGACATGTGCACAGGCGAGGGGGGAGTTGATGGAGATGTGCACAGGAGAGGGGGAGTTGATGCGGATGTGCACAGGAGAGGGGAGGTTGATTGGGATGTGCACAGGAGAGGGGGAGTTGATGCGGATGTGCACAAGAGAGGGGAAGTTGATGGAGACGTACAAATGAGGGGGAGTTGATGGACATGAACACATGAGGGAGAGGAGGATTGATGGTGCTGGGCACAGGAGAGGGGATTTGACGGTGATGTGCAGAGGAGAGGTGGAGTTGATGGAGATGTGCACAGGAGAGTTGGAATTGATTGAGATGTGCACGGGGGGGAGTTGATGGAGCTGTGAAGAGGAGAGGAGGAGTTGATGGAGACGTGCACAGGAGTGGGGAGTTGATGGAGATGTGCACAGGAGAGGGGGAGTTGATGGAGACGTGCACAGGAAAGGAGGAGTTGATGGAGATGTGCATAGGAGTGGTGAGTTGATGGAGATGTGCACAGGAGTGGGGAGTTGATGGAAATGTGCACAGGAGACGGAGAGTTGATGGAGATGTGCTCAGGAGAGGGGTGAGTTGATGGAGATGTGCACAGCAGACGGGAAGTTGCTGGGGATGTGCACAGGAGAGGGGAAGCTGATGGAGATGTGCACAGGAGATGAGGAGTTGATGGAGAAGTGCCCAGGAGAGGGCTAGTTGATGGAGACATGCCCAGGAGAAGGGTAGTTGATGCAGATGTGCAAATGAGGGGAATTGATGGAGATGTGCACAGGAGGGGGGAGTTGATGGGGATGTACACATGAGGGAGAGTTGATGGGGATGTGCACATGAGGGGGAGTTGATGGGGATGTGCACAGGAGAGGCAGAGTTGATGGAGATGTGCACAGGAGGGGAGTTGATGGAGATGTGCACAGGAGTGGGCAGTTGATGGAGATGTGCACAGGAGAGGGGGACTTCATGAAGTGGCACAGGAGAGGGGAAGTTCATGGAGATGTGCACAGGAGAGGAGAGTTGATGGAGATTTGCACAGGAGAGGGGGAGTTGATAGGGATGTGCACAGGAGAGGGGGAGTTGATGGGGATGTGCACAGGAGAGAAGGAGTTGATGGAGTCGTGCTCAGGAAAGGAGGAAATGATGGAGATGTGCATAGGAGTGGGGAGTCGATGGAGACGTGCACAGGAGAGGGGGAGTTGATGGAGATTTGCACAGGAGAGGGGGAGTTGATGGAGATGTGCACAGAAGAGCGGGTGTTGATGGAGATTTGCACAGTAGAGGGGGAGTTGATGGAGATGTGCACAGGAGAGGCAGAGTTGATGGAGATGTGCACAGGAGGGGAGTTGATGGAGATGTGCACAGGAGTGGGCAGTTGATGGAGATGTGCACAGGAGAGGGGGACTTCATGAAGTGGCACAGGAGAGGGGAAGTTCATGGAGATGTGCACAGGAGAGGAGAGTTGATGGAGATTTGCACAGGAGAGGGGGAGTTGATAGGGATGTGCACAGGAGAGGGGGAGTTGATGGGGATGTGCACAGGAGAGGGGGAGTTGATGGAGTTGTGCACAGGAGAGGGGGAGTTGATGGAGATGTGCATAGGAGTGGGTAGTTGATGGAGATGTGCACAGGACAAGGCGAGTTGATGGGGATGTGCACATGAGGGGGAGTTGATGGAGATGAACACATCAGAGGGAGTTGAAGGAGACGGGCACAGGAGAGGGGGAGTTGATGGAGACGTGCACAGTAGGGGATTGAAGGAGACGTGCACAGGAGTGAGCAGTTGATGCAGATAAGCACAGGAGAGCGGGAGTTGATGAAGATGTGCAGAGGAGAGGTGGAGTTCATGGAGATGTGCACAGGAGAGGGGGAACTGATGGAGATGTGCACAGGAGAGGGAAAGTTGATGGAGATGTGCACAGGAGAGGGGAGTTGATGGAGATTTGCACAGGAGAGAAGGAGTTGATGGAGAGGTGCTCAGGAAAGGAGGAAATGATGGAGATGTGCATAGGTGTGGGGTATCGATGGAGACGTACACAGGACTGGGGAGCTGACGGAGATGTGCACAGCAGAGGTGGAGTTGATGGAGACGTGCATAGGAGACGGGGAGTTCATGGAGACGTGCACAGGAGAGGGGAAGTTGATGGAGATGTGCAGAGGAGAGGGGGAGTTGATGTGGACGTGCACAGGAGTGGACAGTTGATGGAGATGTGCACAGGAGAGGGGGAGTTCATGAAGATGGGCACAGGAGAGGGGGAGTTCATGAAGATGTGCACAGGAGATCGGAAGTTCATGGAGATGTGCACAGGAGAGCGGGAGTTGATGGAGATTTGCACAGGAGAGGGGGAGTTGATGGAGATGTGCACAGGAGAGGCAGAGTTGATGGAGATGTGCACAGGAGGGGAGTTGATGGAGATGTGCACAGGAGAGGCAGAGTTGATGGAGATGTGCACAGGAGGGGAGTTGATGGAGATGTGCACAGGAGTGGGCAGTTGATGGAGATGTGCACAGGAGAGGGGGACTTCATGAAGATGTGCACAGGAGAGGGGGAGTTCATGAAGATGTGCACAGGAGATCGGAAGTTCATGGAGATGTGCACAGGAGAGGGGAGTTGATGGAGATTTGCACAGGAGAGAAAGAGTTGATGGAGACGTGCTCAGGAAAGGACGAAATGATGGAGATGTGCATAGGAGTGGGGAGTTGATGGAGACGTGCACAGGAGTGGGGTGTTGATGGAGATGTGCACAGCAGAGGGGGAGTTGATGGAGAAGTGCCCAAGAGACGGGGAGTTCATGGAGTCGTGCACAGGAGAGGGGAAGTTGATGGATATGTGCAAAGGAGAGAGGTAGTTGATAGGGACGTGCACAGAAGGTAGTTGATGGAGATGTGCACAGGAGTGGGGAGTTGATGGAGATGTGCACAGGAGAGCGGGAGTTGTTGGAGATTTGCACAGGAGTGGGAGTTAATGTAGATGTGCACAGGAGAGGCAGAGTTGATGGAGATGTGCACAGGAGAGGGGAGTTGATGGCGATATGCACAGGAGAGGGGAGTTGATGGAGCTGTGCAGAGGAGAGGGGGATTTGATGGAGATGTGCACAGGAGAGGGGAGTTGATGGACACGTGCACAGGAGAGAAGGAGTTGATGGAGACCTGCACAGGAGTGGGGAGTTCATGGAGATGTGCACAGCAGAGGGGAAGTTGATGGAGACGTACACAGGAGAGGGGGAATTGATGCAGATGTGCACAGGAGAGGGTATTTAATGGCGATGTACAGAGGAGAGGTGGAGTTGATGGAGATGTGCACAGGAGAGGTGGAATTGATTGAGATGTGCACGGGGTGGAGTTGATGGAGCTGTGAAGAGGAGAGGAGGAGTTGATGGAGACGTGCACAGGAGTGGGGAGTTGATGGAGATGAGCACAGAAGAGGGGGAGTTGATGGAAATGTGCACAGGAGACGGGGAGTTGATGAAGATGTGCAGAGGAGAGGTGGAGTTGATGGAAATGTGCACAGGAGACGGAGAGTTGATGGAGATGTGCTCAGGAGAGGGGTGAGTTGATGGAGATGTGCACAGCAGACGGGAAGTTGCTGGGGATGTGCACAGGAGAGGGGAAGTTGATGGAGATGTGCACAGGAGATGGGGAGTTGATCGAGAAGTGCATCGGACAGGCGAGTTGATGGAGATGTGCCCAGGAGAGAGGTAGTTGATGGAGACATGCCCAGGAGAAGGGTAGTTGATGCAGATGTGCACATGAGGGGAATTGATGGAGATGAGCACAGGAGTGGGGAATTGATGGAGATTTGCACAGGAGAGGGGGGGTCGATGGAGATGTGCACAGGAGAGGGGGAGTTCATGAAGATGTGCACAGGAGAGGGGGAGTTCATGGAAATGTGCACAGGAGAGGGTGAGTTGATGGAGATGTGCACAGGTGAGAGGGCGTTGATGGGGATGTGCACAGGGGAGGCGTAGTTGATGGAGATGTGCACAGGAGATGGGGAGTTGATGCGGATGTGCACAGGTGAGGGGGAGTTGATGGAGATGTGCACAAGAGAGGGGAAGTTGATGGAGACGTGCACATGAGGGGAGTTGATAGACATGAACACATGAGGGAGAGTTGGAGACGTGCACAGGAAAGGAGGAGTTGATGGAGATTTGCACAGGAGAGGGGGATTTGATGGAGATGTGCACAGGAGAGGGAGAGTTGATGGAGATGTGCACAGGAGAGGATAGTTAATGGCGATGTGCACAGGAGAGGGGAGTTGATGGAGCTGTGCAGAGGAGAGGTGAAGTTGATGGAGATGTGCACAGGAGAGGTGGAATTGCTTGAGATGTGCACAGGAGGGGAGTTGATGGAGATGTGCACAGGAGAGGGGGAATTGATGGAGATGTGCACAGGAGAGGGGGAATTGATGGAGATGTGCACAGGAGAGGGAGTGTTGATGCAGATGTGCACAGGAGAGGGTAGTTAATGGCGATGTGCACAGAGAGGGGAGTTGATGGAGCTGTGCAGAGGAGAGGTGGAGTTGATGGAGATGTGCACAGGAGAGGTGGAATTGCTTGAGATGTGCACAGGAGGGTAGATGATGGGGATGTGCACATTAGGAGGAGTTGATGGAGATGTACACAGTAGTGGGGAGTTGATGGAGCTGTGCAGAGAGAGGGGGAGTTGATGTAGACGTGCAAAGGAGTGGGCAGTTGATGGAGATGTGCACAGGAGAGGGGGAGTTCATGAAGATGTGCACAGGAGAGGGGGAGTTGATGGAGATGTGCACAGGAGAGGGGAGGCTGGTGAAGATGTGCACAGGAGAGGGGGAGTTCATGGAGATGTGCACAGGAGAGGGGAGTTGATGGAGATTTGCACAGTAGAGGGGGAGTTGATGGAGAAGTGCACAGGAGACGGGGAGTTCATGGAGACGTGCACAGGAGAGGGGAAGTTGATGGAGATGTGCAAAGGAGAGGGGGATTTGATGGAGATGTGCACAGGAGAGGGGAGTCGATGGACACGTGCACAGGAGAGAAGGAGTTGATGGAGACCTGCACAGGAGTGGGGAGTTCATGGAGATGTGCACAGCAGAGGGGAAGTTGATGGAGACGTACACAGGAGAGGGGGAATTGATGCAGATGTGCACAGGAGAGGGTAGTTAATGGCCATGTACAGAGGAGAGGTGGAGTTGATGGAGATGAGCACAGGAGTGGGGAATTGATTGAGATGTGCACAGGAGAGGGGGAGTCGATGGAGATGTGCGCAGGAGAGGGGGAGTTCATGAAGATGTGCACAGGAGAGGGGGAGTTCATGGAAATGTGCACAGGAGAGGGTGAGTTGATGGAGATGTGCACAGGTGAGAGGGCGTTGATGGGGATGTGCACAGGGGAGGCGTAGTTGATGGAGATGTGCACAGGAGATGGGGAGTTGATGCGGATGTGCACAGGTGAGGGGGAGTTGATGGAGATGTGCACAAGAGAGGGGAAGTTGATGGAGATGTGCACATGAGGGGAGTTGATAGACATGAACACATGAGGGAGAGTTGGAGACGTGCACAGGAAAGGAGGAGTTGATGGAGATTTGCACAGGAGAGGGGGATTTGATGGAGATGTGCACAGGAGAGGGAGAGTTGATGGAGATGTGCACAGGAGAGGGTAGTTAATGGCGATGTGCACAGGAGAGGGGAGTTGATGGAGCTGTGCAGAGGAGAGGTGAAGTTGATGGAGATGTGCACAGGAGAGGTGGAATTGCTTGAGATGTGCACAGGAGGGGAGTTGATGGAGATGTGCACAGGAGAGGGGGAATTGATGGAGATGTGCACAGGAGAGGGAGTGTTGATGCAGATGTGCACAGGAGAGGGTAGTTAATGGCGATGTGCACAGAGAGGGGAGTTGATGGAGCTGTGCAGAGGAGAGGTGGAGTTGATGGAGATGTGCACAGGAGAGGTGGAATTGCTTGAGATGTGCACAGGAGGGTAGATGATGGGGATGTGCACATTAGGAGGAGTTGATGGAGATGTACACAGTAGTGGGGAGTTGATGGAGCTGTGCAGAGAGAGGGGGAGTTGATGTAGACGTGCAAAGGAGTGGGCAGTTGATGGAGATGTGCACAGGAGAGGGGGAGTTCATGAAGATGTGCACAGGAGAGGGGGAGTTGATGGAGATGTGCACAGGAGAGGGGGAGTTGATGGAGATGTGCACAGGAGAGGGGAGGCTGGTGAAGATGTGCACAGGAGAGGGGGAGTTCATGGAGATGTGCACAGGAGAGGGGAGTTGATGGAGATTTGCACAGTAGAGGGGGAGTTGATGGAGAAGTGCACAGGAGACGGGGAGTTCATGGAGACGTGCACAGGAGAGGGGAAGTTGATGGAGATGTGCAAAGGAGAGGGGGATTTGATGGAGATGTGCACAGGAGAGGGGAGTCGATGGACACGTGCACAGGAGAGAAGGAGTTGATGGAGACCTGCACAGGAGTGGGGAGTTCATGGAGATGTGCACAGCAGAGGGGAAGTTGATGGAGACGTACACAGGAGAGGGGGAATTGATGCAGATGTGCACAGGAGAGGGTAGTTAATGGCCATGTACAGAGGAGAGGTGGAGTTGATGGAGATGAGCACAGGAGTGGGGAATTGATTGAGATGTGCACAGGAGAGGGGGAGTCGATGGAGATGTGCGCAGGAGAGGGGGAGTTCATGGAAATGTGCACAGGAGAGGGGGAGTTGATGGAGATGTGCACAGGAGAGCGAGTGTTGATGCAGATGTGCACAGGAGAGGGTAGTTAATGGCGATGTGCAGAGGAGAGGTGGGTTGATGGAGATGTGCACAGTAGTGGGGATTTGATGGAGCTGTGCAGAGGAGAGGGGGAGTTGATGTAGACGTGCACAGGAGTGGGCAGTTGATGGAGATGTGCACAGGAGAGGGGGAGTTCATGAAGATGTGCACAGGAGAGGGGGAGTTCATGAAGATGTGCACAGGAGATCGGAAGTTCATGGAGATGTGCACAGGAGAGGGGGAGTTGATGGAGATGTGCACAGGAGAGCGGGAGTTGATGGAGATGTGCACAGGAGAGGGGAGTTGATGGAGATTTGCACAGGAGAGAAGGAGTTGATGGAGACGTGCTCAGGAAAGGAGGAAATGATGGAGATGTGCATAGGTGTGGGGTGTCGATGGAGACGTGCACAGGACTGGGGAGCTGATGGAGATGTGCACAGCAGAGGTGTAGTTGATGGAGACGTGCACAGGAGACGGGGAGTTCATGGAGAGGTGCACAGGAGTGGACAGTTCATGGAGATGTGCACAGGAGAGGGGAAGTTGATGGAGACGTACACAGGAGAGGGGGAATTGATGCAGATGTGCACAGGAGAGGGTATTTAATGGCGATGTACAGAGGAGAGGTGGAGTTGATGGAGATGTGCACAGGAGAGGTGGAATTGATTGAGATGTGCACGGGGGGGAGTTGATGGAGACGTGCACAGGAGTGGGGAGTTGATGGAGATGAGCACAGAAGACTGGGAGTTGATGGAAATGTGCACAGGAGACGGGGAGTTGATGAAGATGTGCAGAGGGGAGCTGGAGTTCATGGAGATGTGCACAGGAGAGGGGGAGTTGATGGAGATGTGCACAGGATAGGGGGAGTTGATGGAGACGTGCACAGGAAAGGAGGAGTTGATGGAGATGTGCATAGGAGTGGTGAGTTGATGGAGATGTGCACAGGAGTGGGGAGTTGATGGAAATGTGCACAGGAGACGGAGAGTTGATGGAGATGTGCTCAGGAGAGGGGTGAGTTGATGGAGATGTGCACAGCAGACGGGAAGTTGCTGGGGATGTGCACAGGAGAGGGGAAGTTCATGGAGATGTGCACAGGAGATGGGGAGTTGATGGAGAAGTGCACCGGAGAGGCGAGTTGATGGAGATGTGCCCAGGAGAGGGGTAGTTGATGGAGACATGCCCAAGAGAAGGGTAGTTGATGCAGATGTGCACATGAGGGGAATTGATGGAGATGTGCACAGGAGGGGGGAGTTGATGGGGATGTACACATGAGGGAGAGTTGATGGGGATGTACACATGAGGGGGAGTTGATGAGGATGTGCACAGGAGAGGCAGAGTTGATGGAGGTGTGCACAGGAGGGGAGTTGATGGAGATGTGCACAGGAGTGGGCAGTTGATGGAGATGTGCACAGGAGAGGGGGACTTCATGAAGATGTGCACAGGAGAGGGGGAGTTCATGAAGATGTGCACAGGAGATCGGAAGTTCATGGAGATGTGCACAGGAGAGGGCAGTTGATGGAGATTTGCACAGGAGAGAAGGAGTTGATGGAGACGTGCTCCGGAAAGGACGAAATGATGGAGATGTGCATAGGAGTGGGGAGTTGATGGAGACGTGCACAGGACTGGGGTGTTGACGGAGATGTGCACAGCAGAGGGGGAGTTGATGGAGAAGTGCCCAAGAGACGGGGAGTTCATGGAGTCGTGCACAGGAGAGGGGAAGTTGATGTATATGTGCAAAGGAGAGAGGTAGTTGATAGGGACGTGCACAGGAGAAGGTAGTTGATGGAGATGTACACAGGAGAGCGGGAGTTGTTGGCCATATGCACAGGAGAGGGGAGTTGATGGAGCTGTGCAGAGGAGAGGGGGAGTTGATGGAGACGTCCACAGGAGTGAGTTGATGAAGATGTGCACAGCAGAGGGGTAGTTGATGGAAATGTGCACAAGAGACGGGGAGTTGATGAAGATGTGCAGAGGAGAGGTGGAGTTCATGGAGATGTGCACAGGAGAGGGGGAGCTGATGGAGATGTGCACAGGAGAGGGGGAGCTGATGGAGACGTGCAGAGGAAAGGAGGAGTTGATGGAGATGTGCAAAGGAGTGGGTAATTGATGGAGATGAGCACAGGAGTGGGGGATTGATGGAGATGTGCACAGGAGAGGGGGAGTCGATGGAGATGTGCACAGGAGACGAGGAGCTCATGAAGATGTGCACAGGAGAGGGGGAGTTCATGGAAATGTGCACAGGAGAGGAGGAGTTGATGGAGATTTGCACAGGAGAGGGGGAGTTGATGGAGATGTGCACAGGAGGTGAATTGATGGAGATGTGCACAGGAGTGGGCAGTTGATGGAGATGTGCACAGGAGAGGGGGAGTTGATGGGGATGTACACATGAGGGGGAGTTGATGCGGATGTGCACATGAGGGAGAGTTGATGGATATGTGCACATGAGGGGGAGTTGTTGGGGATGTGCACATGAGGGGGAGCAGATGGAGATGATACATGAGGGGGAGTTGACAGAGACGGGCACAGGGGAGGGGAGTTGATGGAGATGTGCACAGGAGAGGGGGAGTTGATGGAGATTTGCACAGGAGATGGGGAGTTGATGGAGATGTGCAGAGGAGAGGGGGAGTTGATGGAGACTTGCACAGCAGTGGGGAGTTGATGGAGAAGTGCACAGGAGACGGGGAGTTGATGGGGATGTACACATAAGGGGGAGTTGATGCGGATCTACACATGAGGGAGAGTTCTGGATATGTGCACATGAGGGGGAGTTGATGGGGATGTGCACATGAGGGGGAGTTGATGGAGATGATACATGAGGGGGAGTGGACGGAGACGGGCACAGGGGAGGGGAGTTGATGGAGATGTGCACAGGAGAGGGGGAGTTGATGGAGATTTGCACAGTAGTGGGGTGTTGATGGAGATGTGCACAGCAGAGGGGGAGTTAATGGAGAAGTGCCCAAGAGACGGGGAGTTCATGGAGTCGTGCACAGGAGAGGGGAAGTTGATGGATATGTGCAAAGGAGAGAGGTAGTTGATAGGGACGTGCACAGGAGAAGGTAGTTGATGGAGATGTGCACAGGAGTGCGGAGTTGATGGAGATGTGCACAGGAGTGGGGAGTTGATGGAGATGTGCACAGGAGAGCGGGAGTTGTTGGAGATTTGCACAGGAGTGGGAGTTAATGTAGATGTGCACAGGAGAGGCAGAGTTGATGGAGATGTGCACAGGAGAGGGGAGTTGATGGCCATATGCACAGGAGAGGGGAGTTGATGGAGCTGTGCAGAGGAGAGGGGGAGTTGATGGAGACGTCCACAGGAGTGAGGAGTTGATGAAGATGGGCACAGCAGAGGGGGAGTTGATGGAAATGTGCACAAGAGACGGGGAGTTGATGAAGATGTGCAGAGGAGAGGTGGAGTTCATGGAGATGTGCACAGGAGAGGGGGAGCTGATGGAGATGTGCACAGGAGAGGGGGAGCTGATGGAGATGTGCACAGGAGAGGGGGAGCTGATGGAAACGTGCAGAGGAAAGGAGTTGATGGAGATGTGCAAAGGAGTGGGGAATTGATGGAGATGAGCACAGGAGTGGGGAATTGATGGAGATGTGCACAGGAGAGGGGGAGTCGATGGAGATGTGCACAGGAGAGGGGGAGTTCATGAAGATGTGCACAGGAGAGGGGGAGTTCATGGAAATGTGCACAGGAGAGGGGGAGTTGATGGAGATGTGCACAGGTGAGAGGGCGTTGATGGGGATGTGCACAGGGGAGGGGTAGTTGATGGAGATGTGCACAGGAGATGGGGAGTTGATGCGGATGTGCACAGGTGAGGGGGAGTTGATGGAGATGTGCACAAGAGAGGGGAAGTTGATGGAGACGTGCACATGAGGGGATTTGATAGACATGAACACATGAGGGAGAGTTGGAGACGTGCACAGGAAAGGAGGAGTTGATGGAGATTTGCACAGGAGAGGGGGATTTGATGGAGATGTGCACAGGAGAGGAAGAGTTGATGGAGATGTGCACAGGAGAGGGTAGTTAATGGCGATGTGCACAGGAGAGGGGAGTTGATGGAGCTGTGCAGAGGAGAGGTGAAGTTGATGGAGATGTGCACAGGAGAGGTGGAATTGTTTGAGATGTGCACAGGAGGGGAGTTGATGGAGATGTGCACAGGAGAGGGGGAATTGATGGAGATGTGCACAGGAGAGGGAGTGTTGATGCAGATGTGCACAGGAGAGGGTAGTTAATGGCGATGTGCACAGGAGAGGGGAGTTGATGGAGCTGTGCAGAGGAGAGGTGGAGTTGATGGAGATGTGCACAGGAGAGGTGGAATTGCTTGAGATGCGCACAGGAGGGTAGATGATGGAGATGTGCACATTAGGAGGAGTTGATGGAGATGTACACAGTAGTGGGGAGTTGATGGAGCTGTGCAGGGAGAGGGGGAGTTGATGTAGACGTGCACAGGAGTG
Source organism: Mobula birostris (assembly GCF_030028105.1). Lineage (NCBI taxonomy): Eukaryota > Metazoa > Chordata > Chondrichthyes > Myliobatiformes > Myliobatidae > Mobula > Mobula birostris. The sequence goes on from NW_027277536.1 coordinate 22,045, forward strand.
GGCAGTTGATGGAGATGTGCACAGGAGAGGGGGAGTTCATGAAGATGTGCACAGCAGAGGGGGAGTTGATGGAGATGTGCACAGGAGAGGGGGAGTTGATGGAGATGTGCACAGGAGAGGGGAGTTGATGGAGAAGTGCACAGGAGAGGGGAGTTGATGGACACGTGCACAGGAGGGGAGGAGTTGATGGAGACCTGCACAGGAGTGGGGAGTTCATGGAGATGTGCACAGCAGAGGGGAAGTTGATGGAGACGTACACAGGAGAGGGGAAATTGATGCAGATGTGCACAGGAGAGGGTAGTTAATGGCGATGTACAGAGGAGAGGTGGAGTTGATGGAGATGAGCACAGGAGTAGGGAATTGATGGAGATGTGCACAGGAGAGGGGGAGTCGATGGAGATGTGCGCAGGAGAGGGGGAGTTCATGGAAATGTGCACAGGAGAGGGGGAGTTGATGGAGATGTGCACAGGAGAGCGAGTGTTCATGCAGATGTGCACAGGAGAGGGTAGTAAATGGCGATGTGCAGAGGAGAGGTGGAGTTGATGGAGATGTGCACAGTAGTGGGGAGTTGATGGAGCTGTGCAGAGGAGAGGGGGAGTTGATGTAGACGTGCACAGGAGTGGGCAGCTGATGGAGATGTGCACAGGAGAGGGGGAGTTCATGAAGATGTGCACAGGAGAGGGGGAGTTCATGAAGATGTGCACAGGAGATCGGAAGTTCATGGAGATCTGCACAGGAGAGAGGGAGTTGATGGAGATGTGCACAGGAGAGCGGGAGTTGATGGAGATGTGCACAGGAGAGGGGAGTTGATGGAGATTTGCACAGGAGAGAAGGAGTTGATGGAGACGTGCTCAGGAACGGAGGAAATGATGGAGATGTGCATAGGTGTGGGGTGTCGATGGAGACGTGTACAGGACTGGGGAGCTGATGGAAATGTGCACAGCAGAGGTGGAGTTGATGGAGACGTGCACAGGAGACGGGGAGTTCATGGAGAGGTGCACAGGAGAGGGGAAGTTGATGGAGATGTGCAGAGGAGAGGGGGAGTTCATGTAGACGTGCACAGGAGTGGACAGTTGATGGAGATGTGCACAGGAGAGGGGGACTTCATGAAGATGTGCCCAGGAGTGGGGAGTTGATGGAGATTTTCACAGGAGAGAAGGAGTTGATGGAGACGTGCTCAGGAAAGGACGAGATGATGGAGATGTGCATAGGAGTGGGGAGTTGATGGAGACGTGCACAGGAGTGGGGTGTTGATGGAGATGTGCACAGGAGAGCGAGTGTTGATGGAGATGTGCACAGTAGTGGGTAGTTAATGGCGATGTGCAGAGGAGAGGGGGAGTTGATGTAGACGTGCACAGGAGTGGACAGTTGATGGAGATGTGCACAGGAGAGGGGGAGTTCATGAAGATGTGCACAGGAGAGGGGGAGTTCATGAAGATGTGCACAGGAGATCGGAAGTTCATGGAGATGTGCACAGGAGAGGGGGAGTTGATGGAGATGTGCACAGTAGAGCGGGAGTTGATGGAGATGTGCACAGGAGAGGGGAGTTGATGGAGATTTGCACAGGAGAGAAGGAGTTGATGGAGACGTGCTCAGGAAAGGAGGAAATGATGGAGATGTGCATAGGTGTGGGGTGTCGATGGAGACGTGCACAGGACTGGGGAGCTGATGGAGATGTGCACAGCAGAGGTGGAGTTCATGAAGATGTGCACAGGAGAGGGGGAGTTCATGGAGAGGTGCACAGGAGAGGGGAAGTTGATGGATATGTGCAAAGGAGAGAGGTAGTTGATAGGGACGTGCACAGGAGAAGGTAGTTGATGGAGATGTGCACAGGAGTGGGGAGTTGATGGAGATGTGCACAGGAGAGCGGGAGTTGTTGGAGATTTGCACAGGAGTGGGAGTTAATGTAGATGTGCACAGGAGAGGCAGAGTTGATGGAGATGTGCACAGGAGAGGGGGAGTTGGTGGAGACGTCCACAGGAGTGAGGAGTTGATGAAGATGTGCACAGCAGAGGGGGAGTTGATGGAAATGTGCACAAGAGACGGGGAGTTGATGAAGATGTGCAGAGGAGAGGTGGAGTTCATGGAGATGTGCACAGGAGAGGGGGAGCTGATGGAGATGTGCACAGGAGAGGGGGAGCTGATGGAGACGTGCAGAGGAAAGGAGGAGTTGATGGAGATGTGCAAAGGAGTGGGGAGTTGATGGAGATGTGCACAGGAGTGGGGAATTGATGGAGATGAGCACAGGAGTGGGGAATTGATGGAGATGTGCACAGGAGAGGGGGAGTCGATGGAGATGTGCACAGGAGAGGGGGAGTTCATGAAGATGTGCACAGGAGAGGGGGAGTTCATGGAAATGTGCACAGGAGAGGGAGAGTTGATGGAGGTGTGCACAGGTGAGGGAGAGTTGATGGAGATGTGCACAGGAGAGGGAAAGTTGATGAAGATGTGCACAGGAGAGGGGAGTTGATGGAGATTTGCATAGGAGAGCGAGTGTTGATGCAGATGTGCACAGGAGAGGGTAGTTAATGGCGATGTGCAGAGGAGAGGTGGAGTTGATGGAGATGTGCACAGTAGTGGGGAGTTGATGGAGCTGTGCAGAGGAGAGGGGGAGTTGATGTAGACGTGCACAGGAGTGGGCAGTTGATGGAGATGTGCACAGGAGAGGGGGAGTTCATGAAGATGTGCACAGGAGATGGGGAGTTCATGAAGATGTGCACAGGAGATCAGAAGTTCATGGAGATGTGCACAGGAGAGGGGGAGTTGAAGGAGATGTGCACAGGAGAGCGGGAGTTGATGGAGATGTGCACAGGAGAGGGGAGTTGATGGAGATTTGCACAGGAGAGATGGAGTTGATGGAGACGTGCTCAGGAAAGGAGGAAATGATGGAGATGTGCATAGGTGTGGGGTGTCGATGGAGACGTGCACAGGACTGGGGAGCTGATGGAGATGTGCACAGCAGAGGTGGAGTTGATGGAGACGTGCACAGGAGACGGGGAGTTCATGGAGAGGTGCACAGGAGAGGGGAAGTTGATGGATATGTGCAAAGGAGAGAGGTAGTTGATAGGGACGTGCACAGGAGAAGGTAGTTGATGGAGATGTGCACAGGAGTGGGGAGTTGATGGAGATGTGCACAGGAGAGCGGGAGTTGTTGGAGATTTGCACAGGAGTGGGAGTTAATGTAGATGTGCACAGGAGAGGCAGAGTTGATGGAGATGTGCACAGGAGAGGGGAGTTGATGGAGCTGTGCAGAGGAGAGGGGGAGTTGATGCAGACGTCCACAGGAGTGAGGAGTTGATGAAGATGTGCACAGCAGTGGGGGAGTTGATGGAAATGAGCACAAGAGACGGGGAGTTGATGAAGATGTGCAGAGGAGAGGTGGAGTTCATGGAGATGTGCACAGGAGAGGGGGAGCTGATGGAGATGTGCACAGGAGAGGGGGAGCTGATGGAGATGTGCATAGGAGTGGGGAGTTGATGGAGACGTGCACAGGAGTTGGGAGTTGATGGAGATGTGTACAGGAGAGGGGGAGTTGATGGGGATGTGCACATGAGGGGGAGTTGATGGAGATGAACACATCAGAGGGAGTTGAAGGAGACAGGCACAGGAGAGGGGGAGTTGATGGAGACGTGCACAGGAGTGTGCAGTTGATGGAGACGTGCACAGGAGTGTGCAGTTGATGGCGATAAGGACAGGAGAGGGGGATTGATGGTGATAAGCACAGGAGAGGTGAAAGTTGATGGAGATGTGCACAGGAGTGGGGGAGTTAATGGAGATGTGCAAATGAGAAGGGTGTTGATGGAGATGTGCACAGGAGTGGGGGAGTTAATGGAGATGTGCAAATGAGAAGGGTGTTGATGGAGATGTGCACAGCCGAGGGGGGAGTTGATGGAGATGTGCACAGGCGAGGGGGGAGATGATGGAGATGTGCACAGGCGAGGGGGGAGTTGATGGAGATGTGTAAATGAGAGGAGTGTTGATGCAGATGTGCTCCGGACTTGGGGAGTTGATGGTGCTGTGCACAGGAGAGGGGAGTTGACGGTGAGGTGCAGAGGAGAGGTGGAGTTGATGGAGATGTGCACAGGAGAGGGGGAATTGATTGAGATGTGCACAGGAGGCGAGTTGATGGAGCTGTGCAGAGGAGAGGAGGAGTTGATGGAGACGTGCACAGGAGTGGGGAGTTGATGGAGATGTGCACAGAAGAGGGGGAGTTGATGGAAATGTGCACAGGAGACGGGGAGTTGATGAAGATGTGCAGAGGAGAGGTGGAGTTCATGGAGATGTGCACAGGAGAGGGGGATTTGAGGAGATGTGCACAGGAGAGGGTGAGTTGATGGAGATGTGCACAGGAGATGGGAGTTGATGGAGATGTGCAGAGGAGAGGGGAGGCTGGTGAAGATGTGCACGGGAGAGGGGGAGTTGATGGAGAAGTGCACAGGAGAGGGGGATTTGATGCGGATGTACACATGAGGGGGAGTTGATGCGGATGTGCACATGCGGGAGAGTTGATGGATATGTGCACATGAGGGGGAGTTGATGGGGATGTGCACATGAGGGGGAGTTGATGGAGATGATACATGAGGGGGAGTTGACGGAGACGGGCACAGGGGAGGGGAGTTGATGGAGATGTGCACAGGAGAGGGGGAGTTGATGGAGATTTGCACAGGAGAGGGGGAGTTGATGGAGACGTGCACAGTAGGAGAGTTGATGGAGATGTGCACAGGAGTGTGCAGTTGATGGAGACGTGCACAGGAGTGTGCAGTTGATGGAGATAAGGACAGGAGTGGGGGATTGATGGTGATAAGCACAGGAGAGGAGAAAGTTGATGGAGATGTGCACAGGAGTGGGGGAGTTAATGGAGATGTGCAAATGAGAAGGGTGTTGATGGAGATGTGCACAGCGAGGGTGGAGTTGATGGAGATGTGCACAGGCGAGGGGGGAGATGATGGAGATGTGCACAGGCGAGGGGGAAGTTCATGGAGATGTGTAAATGAGAGGAGTGTTGATGCAGATGTGCACAGGACTTGGGGAGTTGATGGAGATGTGCACAGGAGAGGGGGGAGTAGATGGAGATGTGCACAGGAGAGGGGTGTTGATGGAAATGTGCACAGCAGACGGGGAGTTGATGGAGATGTGCTCAGGAGAGGGGGTGTTGATGGAGATGTGCACAGGAGCGGGG
>NW_027277537.1:0-27215 GCF_030028105.1 Mobula birostris
TACTCAATAAATCTATACAATAATAACGATAACAGGATCAATGAAAGACCCACCAACTAGGGTGTTCAAGCAGACTGCGGTAGGCAACAAATTATGTGAATACAAAAAGAACTATTAACAATAAATAAGCTATAAATACTGGGAACATGAGGTTCTGTGAAGAATGAACATTGAATCCTTGAAAGTGGGAATATTTCAATGATGAGGCAAGTGAAGTACAGTGAAGTTATCCCCTTTTGTTCAAGAGCCTGATGGTTGAGGGGTAGTTCTTGAACCTGGCAGTGTGAGTCCTGAGGCTCTTGTACCTTCTTCCTGATAGCAGCAGTGAGAATAGAGCAAGGCCTGGTTGGTAGGGACTCCTGATGCTGGATGCTGCTTTCCTACGACAGCATTTCAAGTAGATACATTCAAAAGTTGAGAGGGCTTAACCCTTGAGGGATTGGGCCATATCCACTGCTTTTTGTAGGATTTTCCATTCAAGGGCATTGGTGTTTCCATACCAGGCTGTGAGGCAGCCAGTCAATATACTCTCCACTACACATCTATAGAAATTGGTCAAAGTTTGACATGTCCGCAAACTCCTAAGGAAGTAGAGGCACTGATGCGCTTATTTGTAATTGCACTTACATGCTGGGCCCTGCTCAGGTCCTCTGAAATAATAGCACTGAGGAATTTAAAGTGCTGACCCTCTCCAGCTCTGATCCTCTGATGAGCACTGGTTCATGGACCTCTGGTTTCCTTCTCCTGAAGCCTATAATTGGCTCCTTGGTCTTGCTGATATTGAGTAAGAGTTTGTTGTGACACCACTCGGCCAGATTTTCAGTGTCCCTCCTGTACACTGATTCATCACCAGCAAATCTTAACATGGCATTGGAGCTTGGGCTTAGCCACACAGTCATAAGTGTAAAGTGAGTAGAGCAGGGGGCTAAGCACACAGCCTTGTGGTGCACCTGTGCTGATGGAGATTGTGGAGGAGATGTTGTTGCCAATCTGAATAATTGCACTAGGAGGTATTGTGACCAAGGTCTTGGAGCTTATTGATTAGGTTTGAGGGGATGACAGCATTGAATGCTGAGCTGTAGAGTGTAGAGAGCATCCTGATGTATTCATCTTTGCTGTCCAGATGTTCCAAGGCTCAATGAAGAGCCAATGAGATGGAATATACTATGGACCGGTTGCTCTGGTAGGCAAATTGGAGCAGATCTAAATCACAACTCAGGTAACAATTAATATGTTTCATCACCAACCTCTCAAAACACTTCATCACTGTGGATGCAAGTACTACTGGGTGATAGTCATTGAGGAAGGTCACCATGCTCTTCTTGGGCACTGGTAGAATTGAAGCCTGCTTGAAGCAGATGAGTACCATACACTGCCAAAGCAAGAGGCTAAGGATCTCAGTGAACACACTAGCCAGTGGAATAACACAGGTCAGGTACTCCTTCTGGGCTGGATGCTTCTCCTGGGTTCACCTTCCTAAAGGCTGCTCGCACGTCAGCTTCAGAGACTGAAATCACAGGGTCATCAGTGGATGTGGGAGCTCGTGATGCTTCCTCCATGTTTTGACTGTCAAGGTGAGCGTAGACGGTTTTGAGCTCATCTGCAAATGAATCTCTGCTGTCTCCTATCACGCTTGATTTAATATTGTAAGTGATGATAGTATGCAAGCCCTGTCGAGCATCCTTCGTTGATTTAAGTTTTGGTCCGGAATTGCCATTTCACCCATGAGATGGGTTTCTGGAGCTTGTATATGTCACCATATACTACCTTCAGATCCATTTTCTTGCAGGCGTTCACCGTAAAACAAAGAAACAGAATAGAATCAATGCACAAAGACCGACAAGCAACCAGTGTTCAAAAGGAGACAAAATGTGTAAACACAAAAGAAAAGAGTAAAAACTACTGATAATACAAGTTGTAGAGTCCTTGAAAGTGCGTTGATAGGTAGTGGAATCAGTTCAGAGTTGAAATTGCCAACTCAGTAACACTGTGAGACTGTACCAGCCTGTCAGTTTGCAAGAGGCACATCACCATTCAACAAGATCACAGTTCTGGTGGATCCAGTCAATCCGCTAGTACTAATTTCCTCCTGGACACCATTTATCCTGTAAATCAACATCTGCATCAAACGGTCATGATCACAAAACAGGTTGTGGGAACTTGCTGTGTGTAGTTTGGTTGATTTGGCAACAAAGCGCACACACTACTGGTTGAGAAACATTTCCTTGTGGATGCAAATATTTTCAGAACACACAACAATTTTTGATAAGACATAGGAGCAGAATTAGGCCATTTGGTCCATCAAGTCTGCTCCGCCATTCAATCATGGCTGATTTATTTTCCCTCTCAGCCCCATTCTCCTGTCTCTCCCGATAATCTCTGACTCCCTTACTAAATCAAGAACCGATCAATCTCCATTTTAAATATACTAGTGGCATACCCATCTGTGGCGTTGATTTCTACAGATTCACCATTCTCTGGCTAAAGGAATTCCTTCTCATCTCTGTTCCTATGGGATGTCCAGCTGTTCTGAGACTGTGCTTTTTGGTTCTAGACTCTCCCACTATTGGAAATATTTTCTTCATGTCCACTTTGTCTAGGCCTTTCAATAATCAGTATATTTCAATAAGATTCTCTCTCATTCTTTTAAACTCTAGCAAGTACAGGCCCAGATTTATCAAACATTCATTTTATTGTTCATTCTCCTAATCTGTCCAAGTCCTTTTACAGACTGCCCGCTTCCCCAGCACTAGCTGCTCTTGAGATAGGATGAAATTCAAAATGCCCATAAACCCGGAAGCCACTCCTCAAAGGCCCATCAAATTAAATCAAGAAACCATTTCTCACACTCACGGAAGGAAACTGACTTTTTCTGTTTGCTGAGCAGCCAAATCTTCTCCTGCCACCCGTGCTCGAGTCTGTCCCCAGGCAGGTCCTCACGGCACCCAGATGGCTCCTGGCCACCCTTCCCAAGTTGGCTCAGCTCTCCCGACTGCCAAATGGTCTTGAAGATGATCTCTTCCATTCTGCAGGTCCTTACCCCTGTCCCAGTATGGACCCTGAAGTTGGTGCTGGTGGCGGGCGGAGCAGAAATGGGGGGGTTGGGGAGGCAGGCCATTTGGGGACGGAGACGCTCGCTTTTGCCAGTCGCTTCAGTTGGCTCACATTTGGTGCTCTTGTTCCAAAACAGAGTGTCTCCTTCACCGGGACCCGATTGCAAATGGCACAGAGATTGAGTTATTCCAGTTGTACATAGAAGAACAGAGGAAAGGGTGTCACAATGGAACAGAAAGCACAAGAAGTGTTGTGTCACAAAAGCACTAAGACTTGTATATGATGTAATATGTGGATATTCTGTGAGCTTGTTCTAATGGAGTAAAGATGGTCATCAAAGTTCCGTGACACCATGGCAACCATCCAGACCCCATCTACACTCAGCCACAGTTTGCAAACTGTTCCCACATTCCCCCAAGATTCTCACCTATACATGGGGTAACTCGTAGTTCATCTGGCAAAATGCCTCATCGCCAGATCTCACCAAAAGGCACAAAGACCTCACCTGGCTGGCGGTGAGAGGGGCCCTCCCTCTCAGATCCCTCCTGTATGCCCGGAATGTCGTCTCCGCACCCCACTGCCCACGGGAGGAATGTAATGGGGTGGAGTCGGTGGCTCACCTCTTTGCACACTGTGGGTTCGCAAAGAAGGTGTGGAAGAGAATGGAAGGGACAGTACTAAGATTCATGCCCAGCAGCTGCATTACCGAGGACTCCGTGATCTACGGGCTGTTCCCGGGGACGCACACGGAGACAAACATCCGGTACTGCTGGCAGATCATCAATTCGGTGAAAGACGCGCTTTGGTCTGCCCGAAACTTGATGGTCTGCCAGCTGACGGAGATGTCCGTGACTGAATGCTGCCGACTGGCTCACTCTCACCTGCAGGAGTACGTGCTGAGGGATGCACTCAAACTTGGTGCGGCCACCGCGAAGGCCCGCTGGGGAAGGACCACAGTTTAACGTTCATCACCCGTAGGAGGGGGAGAGGTTGGGTGGGGAGGAGACCTACCCTCATCAGCGGTGTGGACAGATAATCAACATGGTGCCCAAGGAGTGGGTGGAAATGTTAATTTGGGAAAAGCATTAGAGCCAACGCCTGCCTTTATTGTTGATAATTTTATTGTTAATAAGTCTTAACTCTTGACCAAGGGTTGAGAATAAATGAACGGTTTATTGTAAACATCTTGCATTTGTAAATGAACAGAGAGTCAACGCTTAATTTTATTGTAAATAACTTTATTGAATAAGGACTCAGAGTCAACGAATGTTTTTTCTTATATGTAAATAACTTGATTTTGTAATACTTCTGAATAAAGTATTTTTGGAAGAAAAAAAAATTCGTAGGTACCAATTAATTCACCAGCCCATATGTCCTATGGGAGGAGGGAGCAAGGCAGCACACACGAAGGAATAACACGCAGTCACGGGAAGAACATAGAACATAGAACATAGAAATCTACAGCATATTACAGGCCCTTCGGCCCACAATGCTGAGCCAACCATGTAACTTATTCTAGAACTGCCTAGAATATCCCTACTGCATAGGCCTCTAGTTTTCTAAGCTCCATGTACCTATCTAAGAGTCTCTTAAAGATCCTATTGTATCTGCCTCCACCACCATTGCTTGGCAGTGCATTCCACACACCCACCACTCTCTGTGTGAAAAACTTACCCCTGACCTCCCCCTTGTACCTATTTCCAAGCACCTTAAAACTATGCCCTCTCGTGTTAGTCATTTCAGCCTGTGAGAAAAGCCTCTGGCTATCCACACAATCTTTGCCTCTCATCATCGTATACACCTCTATCAGGTCAACTCTCATCCTCCGTAGCTCCAAGGAGAAAAGGCAAAGTTCACTCAACCTATTCTTATAAGGCAAGCTCCTCAATCCAGGCAACATCCTTGTAAATCTCCTCTGCTCTTGCTCTATAGTATCCACATCCTTCCTGTAGAGTGATGACCAGAACTGAACACAGTGCTCCAAGTGGTGTCTGACTAAGGCCTTATATAACTGTAACAATACGTGCAAACTCCACTTAGATGGGATTGAACCTGAGTCACTGAGATGTGGGGCATCCCTGCACTGCTGTGCCAACTGGGCAGTACAGTACTGTAGCAGTTAGTGCAATGTTTTACAGCACCACCGATCTCCGACTGGCGTTCAATTCCCACATCTGCCTTTAAGGAGTTCGTACCTTCTCCCCTTGACCGCATGGATCTCCTCCGGGTGCTCTGGTTTCCTCCCATGTTCTGAAGACATACTGGTTAGGGTTAGGTTTAGTAAGTTGTGGGCATGCTATGTCGATGTTAGAAACATGGCAACACTTGCAGGCTGCCCACATAACATCCTTGGACTGTGTTGGACATTGACACAAACAGCATATCTCACTGTATGTTTTGATGTTGCAATGTACATGTGACATTTAAAGCCAATCTTTATCGTTGTCTAACCTTTATCAATGTTTTATTAACAGGATTGTCTAACCTGGTTAGACCACATGTAGAATGTTGTGTTTATTTCTTGTCATCTCATTATAGGAAAGATGTGGAAACCTTAGAGAGGGTGCAGAGGAGATTTACTAGGATGTTGTCTGGACTAGAGGGCCTGTCTTATGAAGATGGGTTGAGTAAGCTTGGCCTTTTCTTTTTGGAGTGAAAAAGAATGAGACGTGACTTGATAGAGGTGTGCAAGATGATGAGAAGCATAGATTGACTGGACATCCAGACACTTTTTCCCAGGGGGTAGTGGCTAGTACCAGGGGTATAATTTTAAGGTGATTGGAGGAATGTAGGGGTGGAATATCAGAACCAGGTTTACTATCACTGGCATGTGACGTGAAATTTGTTAACTTAGCAGCAGCAGTTCAATGCAATACATAATATACAAGAGAGAAAAAAATAAAATAAAAATAATAATAATAATAAATAAGTAAATCAATTACAGTATATGCATATTGAATAGATTAAAAATTGTGCAAAAATACTGTATATTAAAAAAAGTGAGCTAGTGTTTAAGGGCTCAAAGTCCATTTAAGAATTGGATGGCAGAGGGGAAGAAGCTGTTCCTGAATCACTGAGTGTGTACCTTCAGGCTTCTATATCTCCTACCTGATGGTAACAGTGAGAAAAGGGCATGCCCTGTGTGCTGGAGGTCCTTAATAATGGATGCTGCCTTTCTGAGACACCACTCCCTGAAGATGTCCTGGGTACTTTGTAGGCTAGTACCCAAGATGGAGCTGACTAAATTTACAACCTTCTGCAGCTTCTTTCGATCCTGTGCAGTAGCGCGCACCGCCCCCCCCCCGCCCCCATACCAGACAGTGAAGCAGCCTGTCAGAATGCTCTCCACGGTACATCTATAGAAGTTTTTGAGTGTATTTATTGACATGCCAAATCTCTTCAAACTCCTATTGAAGTATAGCCGCTGTCTTGCCTTCTTTATAAATGCATCAATATGTTGGGACCAGGTTAGATCCTCAGAGATCTTGACACCCAGGAACTTGAATCTGCTCACCCTCTCCAATTCTGATCCATCTCTGAGGATTGGTATGTGTTCCTTCATCTTCCCCTTCCTGAAGTTCACAATCAGCTCTTTTATCTTACTGACATTGAGTGCCAGGTTGCTGCTGTGGCACCACTCCACCAGTTGGCATATCTCACTCCTGTACACCCCCTCATCACCACCTGAGATTCTACCAACTATGGTTGTATCATCAGCAAATTTATAGATGGTATTTGAGCTATACCCAGCCACACAGTCATGTGTACAGAGAGAGTAGAGCAGTGGGCTGAGAACACACCCCTGAGGTGCACGAGTGTTGATCGTCAGTAAGGAGGATATGTTGTCACCAATCCGCACAGATTGTGGTCTTCTAGTTAGGAAGTCGAGTATCTAATTGCAGAGGAAGGTACAGAGGCCCAGGTTCTTCAACTTCTCAATCAGGATTGTGGGAATGATGGTTAAAAATGTTGAGATATAGTCGATGAACAGCATCCTGACATAGGTGTTTGTGTTGTCCAGGTAGTCTAAAGCTGTGTGGAGAACCATTGAGATTCTGTCTGCCGTAGACCTATTGTGGTGATAGGCAAATTGCAATGGGTCCAGGTCCTTGCTGAGGCAGGAGTTCAGACCCACCACAATCCCCATCTGAGTCCTCTTGAATCAGACCCATCACAAACCCATCTGAGTCCTCTTGAATCAGACCCATCACAAACCCATCTGAGTCCAATGGAATCAGACCCATCACAATCCCCATCTGAGTCCAATTGAATCAGACCAAAATCCTCATCTGAGTCCCGTTGAATCAGACCCATCACAAACCCATCTGAGTCCAATCGAATCAGACCCATCACAAACCCATCTGAGTCCTCTTGAATCAGACCCATCACAAACCCATCTGAGTCCAATTGAATCAGACCCATCACAAACCCATCTGAGTCCAATGGAATCAGACCCATCACAATCCCCATCTGAGTCCAATTGAATCAGACCCATCACAAACCCATCTGAGTCCAATGGAATCAGACCCATCACAATCCCCATCTGAGTCCAATTGAATCAGACCAAAATCCTCATCTGAGTCCCGTTGAAACAGACCCATCACAAACCCATCTGAGTCCAATGGAATCAGACCCATCACAATCCCCATCTGAGTCCTCTTGAATCAGACCCATCACAAACCCATCTGAGTCCAATGGAATCAGACCCATCACAATCCCCATCTGAGTCCTCTTGAATCAGACCCATCACAAACCCATCTGAGTCCAATCGAATCAGACCAAAATCCCCATCTGAGTCCCGTTGAATCAGACCCATCACAAACCCATCTGAGTCCTCTTGAATCAGACCCATCACAAACCCATCTGAGTCCAATCGAATCAGACCCATCACAATCCCCATCTGAGTCCCATAGAATCAGACCCATCACAAACCCATCTGAGTCCCGTTGAAACAGACCCATCACAATCCTCATCTGAGTCCAATGGAACCAGACCCATCACAATCCCCATCTGAGTCCCATTGAATCAGACTATCACAATCCCCATTTGTGTCCAATGGAATCAGACCCATCACAATCCCCATCTGAGTCCAATGGAATCAGACCCATCACAATCCCCATCTGTGTCCAATGGAATCAGACCCATCACAATCCCCATCTGAGTCCAATGGAATCAGACCCATCACAATCCCCATCTGAGTCCAATGGAATCAGACCCATCACAATCCCCATCTGAGTCCAATGGAATCAGACCCATCACAAACCCATCTGAGTCCAATGGAATCAAACCAATCACAATCCCACCTGAATTCCGTTGATTCAGACCCATCACAATCCCATCTGAGTATAATGGAGTCAGACCCAACACAATCCCCATTTGTGTCCAATGGAATCAGACCCATCACAATCCCCATTTGTGTCCAATGGAATCAGACCCATCACAATCCCCATCTGAGACCAATGGAATCAGACCCATCACAAACCCATCTGAGTCCAATGGAATCAGACCCATCACAATTTCCATCTGAGTCCAATTGAATCAGACCCATCACAAACCCATCTGAGTCCAATGAAATCAGACCCATCACAAACCCATCTGAGTCCAATCGAATCAGACCCATCACAATCCCCATCCGAGTCCTCTTGAATCAGACCCATCACAAACCCATCTGAGTCCAATCGAATTAGACCCATTACAATCCCATCTGAGTCCAATCGAATCAGACCCATCACAAACCCATCTGAGTCCCATTGAAACAGACCCATCACAATCCCCATCTGAGTCCCGTTGAATCAGACACATCATAATCCCCATCTGAGTCCAATGGAATCAGACCATTCACAATCCCCAGCTGAGTCCAATGGAATCAGACCCATCACAATCCCACCTGAGTCCAATCGAATCAGACCCATCACAAACCCATCTGAGTCCCGTTGAATCAGACACATCATAATCCCCATCTGAGTCCAATGGAATCAGACCCATCACAAACCCATCTGAGTCCAATGGAATCAAACCCATCACAATCCCATCTGAGTCCCGTTGATTCAGACCCATCACAATCCCATCTGAGTATAATGGAGTCAGACCCAACACAATCCCCATTTGTGTCCAATGGAATCAGACCCATCACAATCCCCATCTGAGACCAATGGAATCAGACCCATCACAATCCCCATTTGTGTCCAATGGAATCAGACCCATCACAATCCCCATCTGAGACCAATGGAATCAGACCCATCACAAACCCATCTGAGTCCAATGGAATCAGACCCATCACAATCCCCATCTGAGTCCAATGGAATCAGACCCATCACAATCCCCATCTGAGTCCAATCGAATCAGACCCATCTCAATCCCCATTTGTGTCCAGTCGAATCAGACCCATCACAAACCCATCTGAGTCCAATGGAATCAGACCCATCACAATCCCATCTGAGTCCTGTTGATTCAGACCCATCACAATCCCATCTGAGTCCAATCGAATCAGACCCGTCACAATCCCATCTGAGCCCTCTTGAATCAGATCCATCACAATCCCATCTGAGTCCAATGGAATCAGACCCATCACAAACCCATCTGAGTCCAATGGAATCAGACCCATTACAATTCTATCTGGGACAAGCTAACCCATAGCATGGCCTTGCATTCCCTTTGGTTATGTTGTCTACCCCACCTGAACAAGTTCAAGAGATGAATTTTGCAACTTGAATATGCTGCTAAACTACTAAAGGTAACAGTGAGAATTTGTAGCATCAAATCTCAAATCTGCAGATGGAGGATTATCTATCAAAACCAGGAGTCAATGGACGCCTCGT
Organism: Mobula birostris; assembly: GCF_030028105.1. NCBI lineage: Eukaryota > Metazoa > Chordata > Chondrichthyes > Myliobatiformes > Myliobatidae > Mobula > Mobula birostris. Next base: position 9,873 of record NW_027277537.1, read on the forward strand.
TAATGGTAGGGGCCAATGGCATATAAAAAGTGGGAACACTGATCTAAATGGAATGAACCTATGGTCAGAGACTCCTACATCACTTTATGGACATACAATCAATCTATGTATATATACACTCTCTGATGTGTTATTGTATTTTTCATTACTGCGTGCAATAAAAGAACAGCAGTTATAATGGGTGACTTCAATCTACATATAGATTGGGTGAACCAAATTGGTAAGGATGCTGAGGAAGAGGATTTCTTGGAATGTATGTGGGATGGTTTTTTGAACCAACATGTCGAGGAACCAACTAGACAGCAGGCTATTCCAGACTGTGTATTGAGCAATGAGGAAGGGTTAATTAGCAATCTTGTCGTGAGAGGTCCCTTGGGTAAGAGTGACCATAATATGGTGGAATTCTTCATTAAGATGGAGAGTGACATAGTTAATTCAGAAACAAAGGTTCTGAACTTAAAGAAGGGTAACTTTGAAGGTATGAGACGTGAATTAGCTAAGATAGACTGGCAAATGACACTTAAAGGGTTGATGGTGGATATGCAATGGCAAGCATTTAAAGATCGCATGGATGAACTACAACAATTGTTCATCCTAGTTTGGCAAAAGAATAAATCAAGGAGGGTAGTGCACCCGTGGCTGACAAGGGAAATTAGGGATAGTTTCAATTCCAAAGAAGAAGCATACAAATTAGCCAGAAAAAGCGGCTCACCTGAGGACTGGGAGAAATTCAGAGTCCAGCAGAGGAGGACAAAGGGCTTAATTAGGAAAGGGAAAAAAGATTATGAGAGAAAGCTGGCAGGGAACATAAAAACAGACTGTAAAAGCTTTTATAGATATGTGAAAAGAAAAAGATTGGTTAAGACAAATGTAGGTCCCCTACAGACAGAAACAGGTGAATTGATTATAGTGAACAAGGACATGGCAGACCAATTGAATATCTACTTTGGTTCTGTCTTCACTAAGGAGGACATAAATAATCTTCTGGAAATAGTAGGGGACAGAGGGTCTAGTGAGATGGAGGAACTGAGGGAAATACATGTTAGTAGGGAAATGGTGTTAGGTAAATTGAAGAGATTGAAGGCAGATAAATCCCCAGGGCCAGATGGTCTGCATCCCAGAGTGCTTAAGGAAGTAGCCCAAGAAATAGTGGATGCATTAGTGATAATTTTTCAAAACTCTTTAGATTCTGGACTAGATCCTGAGGATTGGAGGGTGGCTAATGTAACCCCACTTTTTAAAAAAGGAGGAAGAGAGAAACCAGGGAATTATAGACCGGTTAGCCTAACATCGGTGGTGGGGAAACTGCTAGAGTCAGTTATCAAAGATGTGATAACAGCGCATTTGGAAAGCGGTGAAATCATCGGACAAAGTCAGCATGGATTTGTGAAAGGAAAATCATGTCTGACGAATCTCAGAGAATTTTTTGAGGATGTAACTAGTAGAGTGGATGGGGAGAACCAGTGGATGTGGTATATTTGGATTTTCAAAAGGCTTTTGACAAGGTCCTACACAGGACATTAGCGTGCAAACTTAAAGCACACGGTATTGGGGGTAAGGTATTGATGTGGATGGAGAATTGGTTGGCAGACAGGAAGCAAAGAGTGGGAATAAACGGGACCTTTTCAGAATGGCAGGCAGTAACTAGTGGGGTACCGCAAGGCTCAGTGCTGGGACCCCAGTTGTTTACAATATATATTAATGACTTAGATGAGGGAATTAAATGCAGTATCTCCAAGTTTGCGGATGACATGAAGCTGGGCGGCAGTGTTAGCTGTGAGGAGGATGCTAAGAGGATGCAGGGTGACTTGGATAGGTTAGGTGAGTGGGCAAATTCATGGCAGATGCAATTTAATGTGGATAAATGTGAGGTTATCCACTTTGGTGGCAAAAATAGGAAAACAGATTATTATCTGAATGGTGGTCGATTAGGAAAAGGGGAGGTGCAACGAGACCTGGGTGTCATTATACACCAGTCATTGAAAGTGGGCATGCAGGTACAGCAGGCGGTGAAAAAGGCGAATGGTATGCTGGCATTCATAGCAAGAGGATTCGAGTACAGGAGCAGGGAGGTACTACTGCAGTTGTACAAGGCCTTGGTGAGACCACACCTGGAGTATTGTGTGCAGTTTTGGTCCCCTAATCTGAGGAAAGACATTCTTGCCATAGAGGGAGTACAAAGAAGGTTCACCAGATTGATTCCTGGGATGGCAGGACTTTCATATGATGAAAGACTGAATCAACTAGGCTTATACTCGTTGGAATTTAGAAGATTGAGGGGGGATCTTATTGAAACGTATAAAATCCTAAAGGAATTGGACAGGCTAGATGCAGGAAGATTGTTCCCGATGTTGGGGAAGTCCAGAACAAGGGATCACAGTTTGAGGATAAAGGGGAAGCCTTTTAGGACTGAGATTAGGAAAAACTTCTGCACACAGAGAGTAGTGAATCTGTGGAATTCTCAGTTGAGGCCAGTTCATTGGCTATATTTAAGAGGGAGTTAGATATGACCCTTGTGGCTAAAGGGATCGGGGGTATGGAGGGAAGGCTGGTACAGGGTTCTGAGTTGGATGATCAGCCATGATCATACTGAATGGCGGCGTAGTCTTGAAGGGCCAAATGGCCTACAACTGCACCTATTTTCTATGTTTCTATGTTTCTGTGTTCTTCTTTTGGTGTTTTGTTTGTGCTGCATCAGATCCAGAGTAACAATTATTTTGTTCTCCTTTACAATTGTGTTTTGCAAATGACATTAAACACTCTTGAATCAAACGGTTAAGTTCAGTGTTCGTGCTTCACACCGCACCCCTTCCTCCTCCCATCACTTTCCATCCAACCCCATCATCCTTCTATTCCCACTGCCCTCCCTTACCATGACTCCAGTTCCGTGGTGCTCTTAGCTGTTGCCCGTGGGACTGCTCCCCGTGTTCCAATCAGCTTCTGGGGAAAGATGCACCAGGCTGCAAGTACTTGAATCTGAAGCTAAATAACAGCCTAATGGGGGAACCCAACAGGTCAAGTACCATCTGGGAGGGGAAGGAATTAGATTGTCATCTTGATTTCCCCTCCCACAGATGCTACTTGACCCACTGAGTTTTTCCATCAGGTTGTTTATTTCTGGGGAGAGAACTTATCTCGAGTTCATTCCTGGCTGTGGTGGGAGCTATCTTTGTTTATAGGCTCTAGCTCTATGTCAACCACATGTAGTAAGATGCTCTCCACACCTACATTCGTGGAGTCATACAGCACAGAAACAGGCCCTTCAGCCCATTCATACCGATCCCATTTTCCAGCATGTTATGACTGTGCTTGCCTCCACCATCTTCTCAGGAAGTGAGTACTTGGAAATATATTCAAACCTCCAGTGCGAATCCCAAAAGCCTTCCCCAGGATAAAACCCAAACTGTTCAGTCTTCCTAGTCAGAATTGGCAATACAACGCCATTGCACCCATGTGCTGGGACTAACTTTGAATGGATTTATTCATATTCTGACAGGGTTCTGAGTGCATGGGCAAAGGAGCAGACTGAGCAGGGAAACCAGAACTTTATTAAGCTTGCTGTTGGCTTAGACTGTCACTTAGTCAATGTGCTCAGATCAATGTACCAAAATTTACAGAGCTCTCCAAGCTTACAATGCAGGTTACCAATACCCAATTTAGCAGAGAACAAGCTCCCATAATGCCATTGAATTTAAAGGTCTGACGCACACACTGTAAATACATTTGTTCTTACAAATGGCAGAACTAGTTTCCTCTCTTCTCTCCACTTATATTTCTTTCTTATCAGTCTTTTGATGCCATTCGTTACAACACCTACCAGATCGAGTGATTTTTGTGTATTTCCTGATTTATAGACAAAATCGACTTAAGAAGGGAAACCACCTTCTACCTGGGTGGGCCTGTGGGAGCACGGGATACCCTGCTCGCTTTGTATACTTTATCCTTTTGCCACTCGGATTCGGAATAATCCCTACTGCTCTGCGTTCTCCTTACACAAAAAACATGATGAAAACCGAGCAGCAGTTGCCATTGTGTCCGTCTTTACGGGACGAGAAATATAACAGACATCAGCTCCAGGCTTCGGCCCACTGGATCCAAGTACAGCCTTTGTTGATAGGGTGTAGGTCAGGATCTTGGCTTGTACAGTGCATCTTCATCCAGGACGTGATTAATACTGGTGAAGCAGTTCTCTCTTTCTGGTAATTATGGCTTTGAGTCCATTTTATGTGCTGAATCTGTTGAGAGAGATAATCAGTATAACTAAAGATCAATACGGCAAGAGCTGTTGAACCAAAGAAATTAGGTAGAGTTAAGAGGTAGTTAATATCGGTTAACATCCTGTAGTTCCTATGAGTTCAATAACACGAGAGATTCTGTAGATGCTGGAAATCTAGAACAACACATACATAAGACACTGGAGGACCTCAGCAAGTCAGGAAGCATCCATAGAGGAGAATAAACAGTCAGGATTTCGGGCCAAGGCCCTTCATCAGGGACCACACATCAAGTGTTTATTCTCCTCCCTAGTTGCTGCTAACTTGCTGGATTCCACCAGCATTTAGTGTGTGTTGCCCTATGAGTTCACTGTGATTAAACTCATCAGAAGGAAGTCTGATCATCATTGTGAAATGTGGGTACCACCTTCAATGTACAATGCAATGTGTAGACCACCTGCTCCTAGGTAGACCACCTCACCTTCAATAAGACCCTTCCCTTGGTAAAACCACTCCTGCCTTAGTCTCCAAGGATAACCTCTTTTCCCTGTTCATACAGTACTGTTCAAAAGTCTTAGGCACATATATATAGTTAGGGTGTCTAAGACTTTTGTACAGTACTGTAGTAAGATTATGTATTGCACTGTACTGCGCTACAAAAAAATCATGACATATGATAAATCTGATTCTGATATGGGTCTCTATTGTGGACTGAGAGTGGGAAGGGGGCAGGGAGAGGGAAATCATGGTTGGGAAAAGGGGAAGGGAGAGTGGAGGGAGTGGGAAATACCAGAGAGACATTCTGTAATGATAAATAAACCGATTAAGAACAAAGAACATAGAAAACCCACAGCACAATACAGGCCCTTCAGCCAACAAAGCTGTGCCGAATATGTCCTTACCTTAGAACTACTTAGGCTTACCCATAGCCCTCTATTTTCCTAAGCTCCATGTACCTATCCAGGAGTCTTTTAAAAGACCCTATCGTATCCGCCTCCACCACCACCGCTGGCAGCCCATTCCACGCACTCACCACTCTCTGCGGAAAAAACTTACCCCTGACATCTCCTCTGTACCTATTCCAAGCACCTTAAGACTATGCCCTTTCATGCTAGCCATTTCAACCCTGGGAAAAAGCCTCTGACTATCCACATAATCAATGCCTCTCATTATCTTGCACACCTCTATCAGGTCACCTCTCATCCTCAGTCGCTCCAAGATGAAAAGGCCGATTTCACTCAACCTATTCTCATAAGGCACGCTGCCCAATCCAGGCAACATCCTTGTAAATCTCCTCTGCACCCTTTCTATGGTTTCCATGTCCTTCCAGTAGTGAGGCGACCAGAATTGAGCACAGTACTCCGTGGTGTCTGACCAGGGTCCTATATAGCTGCAACATTACCTCTCAGCTCCTAAACTCAACTCCATGATTGATGAAGGCCAATGCACCATATGCCTTCTTAACCACAGAGTCAATCTGCACAGCAGCTTTGAGTGTCCTATGGACTCAAACCCCAAGATCTCTCTGATCCTCCACACTGCCAAGAGTCTTACCATTAATGCTATATTCTGCCATCATATTTGACCTACCAGAATGAACCGCCTCACATTTATCTGGGTTGAACTCCATCTGCCACTCTCAGCCCAGTTTTGCATCCTATCAGTGTCCCGCTGTAACCTCTGACAACCCTCCACCCTATCCACAACACCCCCAACCTTTGTGTCATCAGCAAAAGATTGTTCAGAATCAAATGGCCATGCCTGGAGTTGCAGTGCTGGGTATGTATGCTCCTGTGTTACCACCCCCACCCCACCCCAGCATTCCTTCTCTGCCACCTGTTTGTCATCTATGTCAATGATCTGGATGTTAACATGGTTAACTAGATCAGCAAATTTGTGGATGACACCAATATTGGGGATGTAGTGGACAGCGAGGAAAGCTCTCGAGGCTTGCAGAGGGATTTGCATCAGCTAGAAAAATGGGCTGAGAAACGGCAGATGGGATTTAATGCAGACAAGTATGAGGTTTTGCACTTTGACAAGACCAGCCAGGGTAGGTCTTACACAGTGAACGGTAGGGCACTGAGGAGTGTGATAGAATAAAGGGATCTCTGAATACAGGTCTGCAATTCATTGAAAGTGGCGTCACAGGTAGATAGGGTTGTAAAGAAAGCTTTTGGCACATTGGCCTTCATACATTGACTTACGAAGGTACTGAGTACAGGAGGTGGGATTTTATGTTGAAGTTGTACATGACATTGGTGAGGCCTAATCATTGGTGAGGTATTGTGAGCAGTTTTGGTCACATACCTACAGGAGAGATGTAAACAAGGTTGAAAGAGTGCAGAGAAAATTCACAAGGATGTTGCTGGGTCTGGAGTACCTGAGTTACAAGGAAAGATTGAAAAGGTTAGGACGGTATTCCCTAGAATGTAGAAGATTGAGAGGAGATTTTATAGAGGTATACAAAATTATGAGGAGTATAGATAGGGTAAATGCAAGCAGGCTTTTTCCACTAAGGTTGGGTGGAACTTGAGGGTATGGTTTAGGGGAGAAAGGTGAAAAGTTTAAGGGGAACATGATGGGAAACTTCTTCACACAGAGGGTTGTGAGAGTGTGGAATGAGCTGCCAGCACAAATGGTGCATGTGAGCTCAATTTCAATGCTTAAGGGAAGCTTGGATAGGTACATGGATGGTAGGGATATGGAGGGCGATTGTCCCAGTGCAGGTCGATGGGAGTAGGCAGTTTAAACAGTGGGCATGGACTAGATGGGCTGAAGGGCCTGTTTCTGTGCTATACTTTTCTAGAACTCTTTGACCCTGTCTCACACCCCTCCCACGACACTCCACCCTTACTCAGTACTGAGTAAGAGTCTAGTTGTAGTGTATATATGTAGCTAAGACTTTTGCACACTACTGTAGATCAGCCACCTATAGGTGGATCACCCACATGGATGGACTTCCTTCCCACAGCAAACAATGTGGACAATTTCATCAATGGGTAGGTCACATTTGTGTGGCTGGACTATCTCCCCTGATATAGACTAGCTCCTAACGAGTAACCTACTACCCTTTCCTTGGGTAGGTCATCTCATTGTGGGTAGATCACCCCTCTGTTAAAGGAGATCTCCCAGTGGGTAGTCCACCTCCAGATACTTTCTGCACTTCTCCCTTGGGTAAAACATCTTTCCTTTCATTCTGTGTAGGGTGGTTGTGACACCCACTCCAGATGACGACGACCTCTAACCTGGAAGTATTCCTCCTGCTATTGTCACATGTCTGTCCACTGTACCAGAAGTGATAGTCCAGCCACAAAAATGTGACCTGCCCATTGATGCGACTATCCCCATCATGTGGTTTTCTGCTAAAGGAGAGGAAACCCATCCTTGTGGCTGATATATCCTGGTTTTTATACCAATTGCAATGCTTTGACATTTGACTGGATTAGTTTTGATCTCCTCTGTGTCTCCAAGACTTTAATATATAAAAATAAGATTAAGGAAAAACTGCCATCTTATTTTCAATGTGTCCACTGCCTTTTATGCTTTATCTGCAGTAGATATGTTAAAACAGAGTGGCCCACTGGTCTATTTAAGAATTCACTATGCTGTAGGATCCACTATGCTCTCTCATCCTTCTATCAGCTACAGTTAACCTGGCCCCACTCCAGTTTTTGACCCCTTTGCTAAAGGAAATGGGCCACTCCTTATGTAATAATTGTCAGCAGGTTGTAATTTTATACTGCTAAATTAAGTCTCCTCTCATCCATGACTTTTCTGAAGTAAAGAACCCCAGGCTGTCCAATATTTCCTCATTTTCCATCCTGGTAAACCTCATCTGCACCTCCTCTGGTCACATCTCTTTTGCAATGTGATGCCAGGAACTGTGGTTGAACTCTTGCATGCAGTGTCCCCATCTAACTCAGGTAGGATCAGGTGGGAAGAGGTGTGAATTCTGTACCTGTAAATGTGGGTGGAGCCTTGGCATTCTTTACAAGGTCACTTTGCATTAAGGATTCCACTAACCACGTTAAGGCTTCACTGCAGTAATCCACCTGCAAACACAACATGCATTTAGGTAGCGCCGTTAATTTAGTAAAACATACCTACAGCCTCCCGATATCCCAAAGGGCTTTACAGGCAATGAAGTAATATTGATGTAAAGTCACTATTGAAATGTAGTGTAGAGCAACCAAATTGTGCACAGGAAATTCTCACAAACAATATTAAGATAATTTTAGTGTTTTTAGTATTATTGGTGGAGGGCTAATTATTGACCGAGACTTTGGGAGACACTTCTACACTCCAAGATGGTATCATGAGGTCTCTCACACCAATCCTCGGCAGTCTGACCTCCTTCCACCCTTCTCCGGATTCCTCACCAACATGTAACCCTGCGAGGGAACTCTGGGGAACTGGAGCATTGTCCTTATTTATGGTGGTTGCTGGGAATTGGAAGACCCACTAGAAACCTTCCAGGAAAGACAAGATTGGAATATTGGGCATCTGTACCTTTTTCAGTAAGTTTGGTGTTAAATTTAAAGATAACACAAAATTAGGTGTAATACGATAGCATAGTGGTTAGCATAGCACTATTACAACAACAACCAGGGTTCGGCTCTGCTGCTGTCTGTAAGCAATTTGTATGTTCTCCCCATGACTGCGTGGGTTTCCTCTGTGTGCTCCAGTTTCCTCCCAAGTTCCAGCAATGTTCATAGGTCACACGGGTGTCACGGCTCGATGGGCCAGAAGAGCCTGTTACCATGCTGTGTTTCTAAATAAACTAAATAAATGAGTAAACAAGACCCTCACAGAAGTGAGCCCCATCACCACTGCAGTCTCCTCGAAATCAGTAAGGTCAAGCAGCATCAATGTAGGGCATGAACAAGCAGGTTTGAGGGGACTGCAGTGTAATATTGAGAGAGTAAATGCAACTGATTTCAGCTGGGAGGAATTGAACTAAGGCTCCATTTCATCTCCTCAGGAGACAAAGAAACGCTGGGGCCTCACGGACAATGACTAAAGGTGAAAACCAATGCATGAGGATTGGTGTTCCTTGCAGGTTTATGAGAACATAGTATTGTGTTTGCTTTTCTTTCAAAGGGGAAGATGTTTTATTATGTGTAGGTAATAAAAACTTCAGTTCCCAGTGAACAATGCGAGGGGTTCAGCCGGAACCGGAAGCTACAAAGGTGACGGAGTTGAGCAGCAGTTTAGTAATAAAATATTCTGATGTAAACCCACGCCAGGATTGTCTTTATTAAGAATAAATATAACAATATTTATGTCTTGTGTGATGTACCTATGTATATACTGTATATAACACACACACATACATGTATAATTATAAACAATGTACAGACACACCACAAGTATGCATAACATACACACACACATACACAAACACATGCACGTATACAAAACATAGACACACACACATAATCATATGCAGATGGCCACACAAATGCCCTCTAAAATTCTCACACCCATGACACTAACACGTGTGTGCATACCACTCCTGTGTGCACAGACATGTGCTTACAGAGATAAACTTGAAAAATGGGGAGTGAATTTCCATTTTCCTTGGGAAGTAACTGTTGGTGATGATGCTGTACACAGGAACATTTGCAGATTTCCCGTCGGGTCAGTTCACAGTTCAGCAAGTGGAGGAGCTCAGCACCCTCAGGCGGCTTTGCTAGAGTTGGAATGCTGGGTGCCTCGGTGTGACCGCTGACTGTGTTGTTTGGTCACAGTTTGTGACACCAACCTTACCTGTTTTTCAACAACTCTCAGGCGCCTGTCATGCTCTCTGATGTTGGCTATACAATTCAGAACGCTGTCCACCCTGGAAGACAAGAGGAGACACCACATTAACTGGGGACTCCAAGGTCTCCCCATAGACCTGCTTCACTGAGATGTATAGATGTCTCTCCAACATTCCACCCCTTTCTGCCTGCTCTGGCAATTCCAGCTTTCATGTTCCATATTGCCTATCCTGTTGAATGGGATAGTGATTGGTTTTTCCTGGGCTAACAGCCAGAATTCTGAATGGTTAGCATCCAGGGATGTGTTCAAAACACACCCAGGTAGGTGCAGTTGAGGGGAGCGCTCTGGGATTTTATTCCTCTGGCTCTTCAGATAAGTGTGAGCTGTTGCAACTTGGAAAGTCAAATCAAGATAGGGCGTTCACAGTTGGACTTTGGGGAGTGTTGTAGAACAAACGGACCAAGGAGTTTAAGCAATCTTCCTGGGCACCATGGTAGTATAGTAGTTAGCGTGATGCTATTACAGTTCGGGGCATTGGATTTCAGAGTTCAATTCTGGTGTCTTCTGGAAGCAAGTTTGTAAGCTCCTTCCTGTGGGTACATGGGTTTCCTCTGAGTGTTCTGGTTTCCTCCCACAGTCCAAAGACATTGTAAATTGCCATGTGATTAAGCTAGGGTTAAATTGGTGGGCTGTTGGGTGGTACACCTCGAAGAGACAGAAGGACTTGTTCAGCACTTTATCTCTAAATAAATTAAAATATAATATAGTTCTCTGAAAGTAGAGTTACAAGTAGACAGGGTGTTGAGGAAAATCTTTTGTACACTGGTCAGAATATTAAAGTTTGGTGCTTCTGATGTGTTTGTACAAGATGTTGGTGATGCCATACGTGGAGAATTTGGTTTAGTTTTGGTCACCTTGCTATTGGAAAGATGTCATTAAGCTGGAAAGAGTGCCAAGAAAATTTACAAGGATGTTACCAGGATTCATGGGAGAGATTGGACAGGCTAGGACCTTTTCCTTGGAGTAAAAGGGACAGAGCGATGATCTTATAGAGACATATAAAATCATGAGGGGCATAGATAGCATGAACGGACTCTGTCTTTTTCCCAGGACTGTGAAATCAGGTACTAAAGTGTTTAAGATGAGAGGGGAGAAATTTATAAGGAACGACTTAAGGGGCAACTTTATTTTTTTTACATAGAAGGTACTCTGTGTGTGGAATTAACTGCCAGAGGAAGTGGTTGAAACAGGTACAATAAGAACATTTGAAATACACTTGGACAGGTACATGAATAGGACAGGTTATGGGCCAAATGTGGGCATATGTGGACTAGCATATGTGGGCATATTGGGCTAGCATATGTGGGCATATTGGGTTGGCATATGTGGGCATATTGGGTTGGCATATGTGGGCATATTGGGTTGGCATGAATCAGTAAGCCAAAGGGTCTGTCTCTGTGGTCTATCACTCTGTCATCCTTCTACAGAAAACATGTCTTTCTATTTATCTATCTCAGCCCTTTAAGGTTCTCCTCAGCCTCCTCAGTTCCAAAGAAAATGACCACAAGCTGTCCAATCTTTCCTCTAAACTAGTTTTTTAGTCCTGGGACTCCTTGTAAATCTCTTCAGTACCCTCACTGGTCCAGTCATATCTCTTCTATAACAGAATGACCAGACTGTACTTAGTGCTCAGTCTGTGATCTAACTGCTGTTGTAGACAATTCCTGTTTGGTGCAGTTGCCATGTTCTGCTAGTTGGTATGAAAGTTATTGGTCTTAAATCTGAGATTAACGTCTTTTTGCTAACTGAAGTGATATTGGGAAAGGCTGCTCTATGAAGCAAGAGCACAGATTATTCACAACGCCACGGGAGAGTTGAACATGATAAAAGGATTGAAGAGCTTCCTCCTGCGGCTGTTCCTGTTTTCGAGGCTGCCTGATTATGTTCCCTGAAATGAGAACAGAGACGAGTGTGTCCTTACTTCTGCACCGTTCTCTTCAGCAGCTCCATGTTGCTCTCTCTCTTGGCCCTGTTGCGGCACACGAGATAATTCTCTTTCTGCACTGCCTCCCACGTCATCAGCTTGCTGGTCACCGACTCCGGGAAGTTCATCACTGCAATGCAAAGGAGACTGTCAGTCCTCTTGATGCAAGCGCTGGAACAGCAGCAGATGAGGACGAAACGTCCAGTCAAGTGGTTAGGCCTGGAGTTCCATGCTTCTCCTGGAGTCACTGAGAATTTAAGGTTAAGTTCCTGGTCACTTCTGTGAACAACAGACAGGGAAATGTCAGCCATTGTGTGGTAAACCAGAGGGTTTTTTCTCAGTTTCTATCCTTTTGTCGATTGATAGAGTTCTACATAAACAGGCCATTCACCCATTGAATTCATGTCAACAGGCAACGGGTAGGTTTGCTAGAGCTGCTCAGGAGGCTTTGAACTAATTTGTCAGGAGGATGGGAGCCGAGTGATAGTGCTGAGGAAGGGGTAGTTGGCTTGCAAACATAGGCAGTGTGTAGTGAGACTGTTAGCAAGTAGAGGCTGATGATAGAGCAAATTGCAATCAATGAGTTGCAATTTAAAAGGCAAACAAAATTGAAAAGGGTGAATATAGGACTGAAGGTGATATATTTGAATGCAGGCAGTATATGGAATAAGGTAGATGAGCTTGTACCACTGTTACAGATTTTAGGCATCACTGAATCATGGCTGAAAAAAGATTATAGCTGGGAGCTTAATGTCCAAGGATACATGTTGTATTGAAAGGACAGGCAGGAAGGCAGGTGGGTTGGCTCTGTTGATAAAAAATGAAATTGAATTATTAGAAAGAAGGGATATAGAGTCGGAAGGTGTAGAATTGTTATGGGTAGAGCTAAGAAAGCGCAAGGGTAAAACGACCCTGATGGGAGGTTTATACAGACCCTCAAACAATAGTAAAGATATGGTCTATAAATTACAATGGGAGATAGAAAATGCATGTCAAAAGGGCAAAGTTATGATAGTCTTGGGAGATTTCAATATGCAGGTAGATTGGAAAAATCATGATGGTGCTGACTTCAAAGATGAGGCACTTCTAGAATGCCTATGAGATGGCTTTTTAGAGCAGCTCGTAGTTGAGCCCATTGGGGGATCAGCTATTCTGATGTTGTGCAATGAACCAGAATTGATCAGACAGCTCAAGGTAAAGGAACCCTTAGGGGTAAGTATTCACAATATGTTACAATTCATCCAGCGATTTAAGGAGAGGCTGAAGTCAGATGTATTAGTATTACAGTGGAATAAAGGGAATTACAGAGGCAAGAGAGAGGAGCTGGCCAAAATTGATTGGAAGGGAACACTGGCAGGGATGACAGCAGAGCAACAATGGCTGGAATTTCTGGAAGCAATTCAGAAGGCACAGGATATATACATCCCAAAGAGGAAGAAGCATTCTAAAGCCAGGATGATACAACCATGGCTAACAAGGGAAGTCAAAGCCAACATAAAAGCCAAGGAGAGACCGTATAATAGAGCAAAAATTAGTGGAAGTTAGAGGACTGGGAAGCTTTTAAAAATCAACAGAAGGCAACTAAGAAAGTCATAAAGAAGGAAAAGATTGAATATGAAAGTAAGCTAGCCAATAATATTAAACAGGATACCAAAAGTTTCTTCAAATATATAAAGTATAAAAAAGAGGCAACGGTAGATAACGGACCACTGGAAAATGACGCTGGGGAGGTGGTAATGGAGGACAAGGAAATGGCAAATGAACTAAATAAGTATTTTGCATCAAGTTTCAATGTGGAAGACACTAGCAGTATGTCTGAAGTTTGAGGGGGTTAAGGGTCAGTAGTGTATGAAGTTATCACTACGAGGGAGAAGTTTCTTGGGTAACCGAAAAGTCTGAAAGTAGATAAGTCACTTGGACCAGATGGTCCTCACCCCAGGATTCTGAAGAAGACTGAAGAGATTGAAGAGGCATTGGTAATGATCTTTTAAGAACCAATAAATTCCAGAGGACTGGAAAATTGCAAATGTCACTCCACTCCCAAGAAGGAAGAGAGGCAGAAGAAAGGAAATTATAGGCCAGTTAGTCTGACCTCAGTGGTTGTGAGGATGTTGGAGTTGATTGTTAAGGATGTGGTTTTAGAGTACTTGTAAGCACATGATAAAAAAGCCATAGTCAGCATGGTTTCTTTAAGGGAAAATCTTCCCTCACAAATATATTGGAATTAATTGAAGAAATAATGAGCAGGATAGATAACGGAGAATTGGTGGATGTTTTGGATTTTCAGAAGGCCTTTGACAAGGTGCCTCACATGACACTGCTTTACAAGTTAAGAGCCCATTGTATTACGTGAAAGGTACTAGCATAGATATAGCATTGGCTGATTGGCAGGAGGCAAAGAGAAGGGAATAATGAGAGCCTTTTCTGGTTGGCTGCCAATGACTAGTGGTGTTCCTCAGGAGTCTGTGTTGGGATTGCTTATATGTCAATGATCTGGATGATGGAATTGGTGACTTTGTGGCCAAGTTGCGGACGATGCAAGCATAGGTTGAGGAGCAGGTGGTGCTCAGGAAGCAGAAAGGCTACAGAAGGACTTAGACAGATTAGGACAATGGACAAAGAATTGACAGATGTCATAGAGTGTTAGGAAGTGTATGGTCATGCACTTTGGTTGACGAATATAAGTGTAGACTATTTTCTTTACAAAAATCTGGGGTGCAAAGGTGACTTGGGAGTCCTCATATAGGATTCCCTAAAGGTTAATTTGCAGGTTGCGAAGAAGGCAAATGGGATGTTAGTGTTCATTTTGAGAGGACTAGGATATAAAAGCAATGATGTAATGTTGAGGTTTTATAAAGCACTAGTGAGACCCAACTTAGAAGATTGTGAACAGTTCCACAAATTCACACTCTCCGGCTAAAGAAATTCCTCCTTATCTGTTCTAGAAGGATGCCTCTCTATTCTCAGGCTGTATCCACTGTATTTAGACTCTCCCAGCATAAGAAACATCCTCTCCACATCCACTCTATTTCACCATTTGATAGGTTTCAATGAGGTCACCCCTCATTCTTCTGAACTCTAGTGAACACGGGCCCAGAGCCATCAGATACCCTCACACGACAAACCGTTCAATCCTGGAATTATTTTTGTTAACCTCCTTTGAACCCTCTCCAGTTTCAGCACATCCCTTCTAAGGCAAGGGGCCCAAAGCTGCCCTACTCAATATGTTTCAAAAGAGATTTCACCCCCCTCCACACTTATTTTTCTAAACTCCATCAACAACGGGGCAAGAGCCATCAAATGTTCAAATATTCACCCTCTCATTCCCAGGATCATTCTTGTGAACCTCCTCTGGGCCCTCTCCAATGCCAGCACATCCTTTCCTAGATAAGGGCCCCAAATATGCTCACAGGCTAATTGATGTTGAATTTGTTGTCCATGGAGAACAATCTAACTCAGGGGTCCCCAACCTTTTCTGCACCACAGACCAATTTAATATTGACAATATTCTTGCAGACTGGCCGACCGGGGGGGGCGTGGGGGGTGGGGGTGGTGGTTGTTCAAGTAGGGTTAAACTCACCTCAGCATGTCTTTTACAGTTCGGGTTGCCAACTTTCTCACTCCCAAATAAGGGACAAAAGTAGCAGTCAAATCCCGAGACACTTGTGTTTACCCCAGGAAAAACTACCGTGACCATGAAGTCTTGTGTGGGCACCTGTGTGCACATATGTTCCGTGCGCATGTGATGTGTGCATGCGCGTACGTGCCACTTTTTCCCCACAAATCGGTTTTGCCTTCATCACCCCGACTATACTGTACATACATTATTTCTACTTTATCTCAGCTGTGTATTTATCATATCATTCCTGCTTTTACTATATGTTAGTGTTATTTATTTTCGGTTTTATGTGTTATTTGGTAGGTTATTTTTTGGGTCTGGGAACGCTCAAAAGTTTTTCCCATATAAATTAATGGTAATTGCTTCTTCACTTCACGCCATTTCAGCACGAAAGGTTTCATAGGAACGCTCTACCTTAACGGGGGAAATATGGGACAAACCAATTTAACCCAATGTACGGGATGTCCCGGCTAATACGGGGCAGTTGGTAACCCTATGTTCAAGTTCAACAGTGTGTGACAGGGAATGAGGAAAGGTGCAGCTGACTCATATTGTTTCCTCACGGCCCGGTAGCACATGCTTTGCAGCCCGGTACCGGTCCGCAGCCCAGTGGTTGGGGACCACTGATCTAACTGGCTGCATCACTGTTTGGTTTGGGGATGGGGTGGGGCCACTGCACAGGATCGAAATAAGCTGAAGAAAGTTGTAAACTCAGCCAGCTCGATCATGGGCACCAGCCTCCCCAGCATCCAGGACTTCTTCAAGGAGCGATGCCTCAAAAAGGTGGCATCCATCATTAAGGATGCCCATCACCCAGGACATGCCCTCTTCTCATTACTACCATCAGGGAGGAGGTACAGAAGCCTGAAGGCACACACTCAACGAGTCAGGAATAGCTTCTTCCCCTCTGCCGTCAGATTCCTGAGTGGACATTGAATCCATGAACACTATCTCACTACTTTTTTTTGCACTGCTTATTTAATTTATCTTTTTAAATATATATACTTAATTTACAGTTTTTATTATTATATATTGTAATGTACTGTTGCAGCTAACAAATTTCACGACGTATGCCAGTGATATCAAATCTGATTCTGAATAGTGCCTCACCAAAGACCTTGCTCTTCACTGATGGGACTCTTCTGATATTCCTCTTGATGAAAATGTTGAGGTGACTGAAGATAATGAAGGGCGGGGGCAATGCAGGCCGCTTGTGGTATTCCACAATCAGCTTGTAGCGTTGGAACTTCCAATAGATGTCACTGTTCTCCTGAACTTTATTGAAGGTGTAACTGGAAGGAGCAATGAAGAGGAGGGTGAGGCACAGACTGCACAAAACATCGGCCACTAATTTCAAGCTCTACTTCCAGCTGCAATCTTTCAGTGATAACCAAAAAATAAATGAAAAATTCCATCTTCTGAATAAAATTTAGGCTAATTGATGCTGAATTTGTTGTCTTCAGTATTTGTAATTTCAACCAGAGAAGAGGAACACACACAAAATGCTACAGGAACTTAGCAGCTCAGGCAGCATCTATGAATGGGAATGAACAGTCAATGTTTCAGGCTGAGACCCTTTATCAGCACTGGAAAGGAAGGGGGCAGAAGCCAGAATTGGAAGGAGGCAGGAAGGAAGGAGTACAAGCTGGCAGGTGATAGGTGAGAGCAGGTGAGGGGGAAGGTGGGTGGCTGTGGGAGTGGGGATGAATTAAGAAGCTGGAAGGTGACAGGTAGAAAAGGCTAAAGAAGAAGGAATCTGA